>NC_069127.1:17028038-17184944 GCF_026914265.1 Mya arenaria | reverse complement strand
CATTGTTGGGTCCGGAGATATCTTCGAGATTAGCTCCCCCTTACAAGCTATATGGGAGCGCGCTAAAAGTACGAAAAGTCGCGAAAGTTGGCATACTTTGACGCGTTAAAAACCATGACTGAATATCATCACAGCACCCCAATGGGTGCTTCTTGTAGGGTTTAGAGTCCTCTAAAATGGAAAATTGGTCCCAGCCTCGTCAGGATGCAGGGATGCTGAGATAACTTCGATGGTGCATACCCCAGTTTTAGGCATTTTTCGCTGCATTTTAGAGTATAGAATAGCCTTATAGGCGAATGGAACCGGTGGTCGAATATAATTCCAGGCACCCCGATGGGTGCTTCGTGTAGGGCATCGAGAGCCCTAAATTTCAAGACCTTAACGGACCTCATACCATTTTTGGGTCCGGAGATATCTTCGAGATTAGCTCCCCCTTACAAGCTATATGGGAGCGCGTTAAAGGTACGAACAGTCGCAAAAAATGGCATACTTTGACGCGTTAAGTTGACGGTGACCAGATATCATTCCAGGCACCCCAAGGGGTGCTTCTTGTAGGGTTTAGAGTCCCCTAAAAGGGAAAATTGGTCCCAGCCTCGTCAGATGCAGGGATGCTGAGATAACTTCGATGGTGCATACCCCAGTTTTAGGCATTTTTCGCTGCATTTTAGAGTATAGAATAGCCTTATAGGCGAATGGAACCGGTGGTCGAATATAATTCCAGGCACCCCGAAGGGTGCTTCGTGTAGGGCATCGAGAGACCTAAATTTCAAGACCTTAACGGACCTCATACCATTTTTGGGTCCGGAGATATCTTCGAGATTAGCTCCCCCTTACAAGCTATATGGGAGCGCGTTAAAGGTACGAACAGTCGCAAAAATTGGCATACTTTGACGCGTTAGTTGACGGTGACCAGATATCATTCCAGGCACCCCAATGGGTGCTTCTTGTAGGGTTTAGAGTCCCCTAAAAGGGAAAATTGGTCACAGCCTCGTCAGATGCAGGGATGCTGAGATAACTTCGATCGTGCATACCCCAGTTTTAGGCATTTTTCGCTGCATTTTAGAGTATAGAATAGCCTTATAGGCGAATGGAACCGGTGGTCGAATATAATTCCAGGCACCCCGAATGGGTGCTTCGTGTAGGGCATCGAGAGCCCTAAATTTCAAGACCTTAACGGACCTCATACCATTTTTGGGTCCGGAGATATCTTCGAGATTAGCTCCCCCTTACAAGCTATATGGGAGCGCGCTAAAAGTACGAAAAGTCGCGAAAGTTGGCATACTTTGACGCGTTAAAAACCAGTGACCAAATATCATTCCAGGCACCCCAATGGGTGCTTCTTGTAGGGATTTAGAGTCCCCTAAATGGCAAAATTGGTCCAGCCTCGTCAGGTGCAGGGATGCTGAGATAACTTCGATGGTGCATACCCCAGTTTTAGACATTTTTTCGCTGCATTTTAGAGTATAGAGTAGCCTTATAGGCGAATGGGACCGGTGGTCGAATATAATTCCCGGCACCCCGAAGACTGCTTCTTGTAGGGCATCGAGAGACCTAAATTTCAAGACCTTAACGGACCTCATACCATTTTTGGGTCCGGAGATATCTTCGAGATTAGCTCCCCCTTACAAGCTATATGGGAGCGCGCTAAAAGTACGAAAAGTCGCGAAAGTTGGCATACTTTGACGCGTTAAAAGACGGTGACCAGATATCATTCCAGGCACCCCAAGGGGTGCTTCTTGTAGGGTTGTAGTCCCCTCAAAGGGAAAATTGGTCACAGCCTCTTCAGATGCAGGGATGCTGAGATAACTTCGATGGTGCATACCCCAGTTTTAGGCATTTTTCGCTGCATTTTAGAGTATAGAATAGCCTTATAGGCGAATGGAACCGGTGGTCGAATATAATTCCAGGCACCCCGAATGGGTGCTTCGTGTAGGGCATCGAGAGCCCTAAATTTCAAGACCTTAACGGACCTCATACCATTTTTGGGTCCGGAGATATCTTCGAGATTAGCTCCCCCTTACAAGCTATATGGGAGCGCGTTAAAGGTACGAACAGTCGCAAAAAATTGGCATACTTTGACGCGTTAAGTTGACGGTGACCAGATATCATTCCAGGCACCCCAATGGGTGCTTCTTGTAGGGTTTAGAGTCCCCTAAAAGGGAAAATTGGTCCCAGCCTCGTCAGATGCAGGGATGCTGAGATAACTTCGATGGTGCATACCCCAGTTTTAGGCATTTTTCGCTGCATTTTAGAGTATAGAATAGCCTTATAGGCGAATGGAACCGGTGGTCGAATATAATTCCAGGCACCCCGAATGGGTGCTTCGTGTAGGGCATCGAGAGACCTAAATTTCAAGACCTTAACGGACCTCATACCATTTTTGGGTCCGGAGATATCTTCGAGATTAGCTCCCCCTTACAAGCTATATGGGAGCGCGTTAAAGGTACGAAAAGTCGCGAAAAGTTGGCATACTTTGACGCGTTAGTTGACAGGTGACCAGATATCATTCCAGGCACCCCAAGGGGTGCTTCTTGTAGGGTTTAGAGTCCCCTAAAATGGAAAAATTGGTCCCAGCCTCGTCAGGATGCAGGGATGCTGAGATAACTTCGATGGTGCATACCCCAGTTTTAGGCATTTTTCGCTGCATTTTAGAGTATAGAATAGCCTTATAGGCGAATGGAACCGGTGGTCGAATATAATTCCAGGCACCCCGAAGGGTGCTTCTTGTAGGGCATCGAGAGACCTAAATTTCAAGACCTTAACGGACCTCATACCATTTTTGGGTCCGGAGATATCTTCGAGATTAGCTCCCCCTTACAAGCTATATGGGAGCGCGCTAAAAGTACGAAAAGTCGCGAAAGTTGGCATACTTTGACGCGTTAAAAACCAGTGACCAATATCATCCCAGGCACCCAATGGGTGCTTCTTGTAGGGTTTAGAGTCCCCTAAATGGCAAAATTGGTCACAGCCTCGTCAGATGCAGGGATGCTGAGATAAACTTCGATGGTGCATACCCCAGTTTTAAGACATTTTTCGCTGCATTTTAGAGTATAGAATAGCCTTATAGGCGAATGGGACCGGTGGTCGAATATAATTCCCGGCACCCCGAAGGGTGCTTCTTGTAGGGCATCGAGAGACCTAAATTTCAAGACCTTAACGGACCTCATACCATTGTTGGGATCGGACAAAATCATCGAGATTAGCTCCCCCTTACAAGCTATATGGGAGCGCGCTAAAAGTACGAAAAGTCGCGAAAGTTGGCATACTTTGACGCGTTAAAAACCAGTGACTAAATATTATCCCAGGCACCCCAATGGGTGCTTCTTGTAGGTTTAGAGTCCCCTAAATGGCAAAATTGGTCACAGCCTCGTCAGGTGCAGGGATGCTGAGATAACTTCGATGGTGCATACCCCAGTTTTAAGCATTTTTGGCTGCATTTTAGAGTATAGAGTAGCCTTATAGGCGAGTGGGACCGGTGGTCGAATATAATTCCCGGCACCCCGAAGGTGCTTCTTGTAGGGCATCGAGAGACCTAAATTTCAAGACCTTAACGGACCTCATATCATTTTTGGGTCCGGAGATATCTTCGAGATTAGCTCCCCCTTACAAGCTATATGGGAGCGCGCTAAAAGTACGAAAAGTCGCGAAAGTTGGCATACTTTGACGCGTTAAAAACCAGTGACCAAATATCATCCCAGGCACCCCAATGGGTGCTTCTTGTAGGGTTTAGAGTCCCCTAAATGGCAAAATTAGTCACAGCCTCGTCAGGTGCAGGGATGCTGAGATAACTTCGATGGTGCATACCCCAGTTTTAGACATTTTTCGCTGCATTTTAGAGTATAGAATAGCCTTATAGGCGAATGGGACCGGTGGTCGAATATAATTCCCGGCACCCCGAAGGGTGCTTCTTGTAGGGCATCGAGAGACCTAAATTTCAAGACCTTAACGGACCTCATACCATTGTTGGGTCCGGAGATATCTTCGAGATTAGCTCCCCCTTACAAGCTATATGGGAGCGCGCTAAAAGTACGAAAAGTCGCGAAAGTTGGCATACTTTGACGCGTTAAAAACCAGTGACCAACTATCATTCCAGGCACACCAATGGGTGCTTCTTGTAGGGTTTAGAGTCCCCTAAATGGCAAAATTGGTCACAGCCTCGTCAGGTGCAGGGATGCTGAGATAACTTCGATGGTGCATACCCAATTTTAGACATTTTTCGCTGCATTTTAGAGTATAGAATAGCCTTATAGGCGAATGGGACCGGTGGTCGAATATAATTCCCGGCACCCCGAAGGGTGCTTCTTGTAGGGCATCGAGAGACCTAAATTTCAAGACCTTAACGGACCTCATACCATTGTTGGGTCCGGAGATATCTTCGAGATTAGCTCCCCCATACAAGCTATATGGGAGCGCGCTAAAAGTACGAAAAGTCGCGAAAGTTCGCATACTTTGACGCGTTAAAAACCAGTGACCAAATATCATTCTAGACACCCCAATGGGTGCTGCTTGTAGGGTTAAGAGTCCCCTAAATGGCAAAATTAGTCACAGCCTCGTCAGGTGCAGGGATTCTGAAATAACTTCGATGGTGTATACCCCAGTTTTAGACATTTTTTGCTGCATTTTAGAGTATAGAATAGCCTTATAGGCGAATGGGACCGGTGGTCGAATATAATTCCCGGCACCCCGAAGGGTGCTTCTTGTAGGGCATCGAGAGACCTAAATTTCAAGACCTTAACGGACCTCATACCATTTTTGGGTCCGGAGATATCTTCGAGATTAGCTCCCCCTTACAAGCTATATGGGAGCGCGCTAAAAGTACGAAAAGTCGCGAAAGTTGGCATACTTTGACGCGTTAAAAACCAGTGACCATATATCATCCCAACCACCCCAATGGGTGCTTCTTGTACGATTTAGAGTCCCCTAAATGGCAAAATTGGTCACAGCCTCGTCAGGTGCAGGGATGCTGAGATAACTTCGATGGTGCATACCCCAGTTTTAAGCATTTTTCGCTGCATTTTAGAGTATAGAATAGCCTTATAGGCGAATGGGACCGGTGGTCGAATATAATTCCCGGCACCCCGAAGGGTGCTTCTTGTAGGGCATCGAGAGACCTAAATTTCAAGACCTTAACGGACCTCATACCATTGTTGGGTCCGGAGATATCTTCGAGATTAGCTCCCCCTTACAAGCTATATGGGAGCGCGCTAAAAGTACGAAATGTCGCGAAAGTTGGCATATTTTGACGCGTTAAACACCAGTGACTAAGTATCATTCCATGCACCCCAAGGGGTGCTTCTTGTAGGGTTTAGAGTCCTCTAAATGGAAAAATTAGTCACAGCCTCGTCAGGTGCAGGGATGCTGAGATAACTTCGATGGTGCATACCCCAGTTTTAGACATTTTTCATGCATTTAAGAGTATAGAATAGCATTATAGGCAAATGGGACCGGTGGTCGAATAAAATTCCCGGCACCCCGAAGGGTGCTTCTTGTAGGGCATCGAGAGACCTAAATTTCAAGACCTTAACGGACCTCATACCATTGTTGGGTCGGGAGATATCTTCGAGATTAGCTCCCACTTACAAGCTATATGGGAGCGCGCTAAAAGTACGAAAAGTCGCGAAAGTTGGCATACTTTGACGCGTTAAAAACCAGTGACTAAATATCATCCCAGGCACCCCAACGGGTGCTTCTTGTAGGGTTAAGAATCCCCTAAATTGTAAAAATTATTCACAGCTTCGTCAGGTGCAGGGATGCTGAGATAACTTTGATGGTGCATATCCCAGTTTTAGACATTTTTTTGCTGCATTTTAGAGTATAGAATAGCCTTATAGGCGAATGGGACCGGTGGTCGAATATAATTCCCGGCACCCCGAAGGGTGCTTCTTGTAGGGCATCGAGAGACCTAAATTTCAAGACCTTAACGGACCTCATACCATTTTTGGGTCCGGAGATATCTTCGCGATTAGCTCCCCCTTACAAGCTATATGGGAGCGCGCTAAAAGTACGAAAAGTCGCGAAAGTTGGCATACTTTGACGCGTTAAAAACCAGGGACCAAATGTCATCCCAGGCACCCCAATGAGTGCTTCTTGTAGGGTTTAGAGTCTCCTAAATGGCAAAATTAGTCACAGCCTTGTCAGGTGCAGTGATGCTGAGATAACTTCGATGGTGCATACCCCAGTTTTAGGCATTTTTCGCTGCATTTTAGAGTATAGAATAGCCTTATAGGCGAATGGGACCGGTGGTCGAATATAATTCCCGGCACCCCGAAGGGTGCTTCTTGTATTGCATTGAGAGACCTAAATTTCAAGACCTTAACGGACCTCATACCATTTTTGGGTCCGGAGATATCTTCGAGATTAGCTCCCCCTTACAAGCTATATGGGAGCGCGCTAAAAGTACGAAAAGTCGCGAAAATTGGCATACTTTGACGCGTTAAAAACCAGTGACCAAATATCATCCCAGGCACCCCAATGGGTGCTTCTTGTAGAGTTCAGAGTCCCCTAAATGGCAAAATTGGTCACACCCTCGTCAGGGGCAGGGATGCTGAGATAACTTCAATGGTGCATACCCCAGTTTTAGAGCATTTTTCGCTGCATTTTAGAGTATAGAATAGCCTTATAGGCGAATGGGACCGGTGGTCGAATATAATTCCCGGCACCCCGAAGGGTGCTTCTTGTAGGGCATCGAGAGACCTAAATTTCAAGACCTTAACGGACCTCATACCATTTTTGGGTCCGGAGATATCTTCGAGATTAGCTCCCCCTTACAAGCTATATGGGAGCGCGCTAAAAGTACGAAAAGTCGCGAAAGTTGGCATACTTTGACGCGTTAAAAACCAGTGACTAAATATCATCCCAGGCACCCCAATGGGTGCTTCTTGTAAGATTTAGAGTCCCCTAAATGGCAAAATTGGTCACAATCCTCGTCAGGTGCAGGGATGCTGAGATAACTTCGATGGTGCATACCCCAGTTTTAGGCATTTTTCGCTGCATTTTAGAGTATAGAATAGCCTTATAGGCGAATGGGACCGGTGGTCGAATATAATTCCCGGCACCCCGAAGGGTGCTTCTTGTAGGGCATCGAGAGACCTAAATTTCAAGACCTTAACGGACCTCATATCATTTTGGGTCCGGAGATATCTTCGAGATTAGCTCCCCCTTACAAGCTATATGGGAGCGCGCTAAAAGTACGAAAAGTCGCGAAAGTTGGCATACTTTGACGCGTTAAAAACCAGTGACCAAATATCATCCCAGGCACCCCAATGGGTGCTTCTTGTAGGGTTTAGAGTCCCCTAAATGGCAAAATTGGTCACAGCCTCGTCAGGTGCAGGGATGCTGAGATAACTTCGATGGTGCATACCCCAGTTTTAAGCATTTTTCGCTGCATTTTAGAGTATAGAGTAGCCTTATAGGCGAATGGGACCGGTGGTCGAATATAATTCCCGGCACCCCGAAGGGTGCTTCTTGTAGGGCATCGAGAGACCTAAATTTCAAGACCTTAACGGACCTCATACCATTGTTGGGTCCGGAGATATCTTCGAGATTAGCTCCCCCTTACAAGCTATATGGGAGCGCGCTAAAAGTACGAAAAGTCGCGAAAGTTGGCATACTTTGACGCGTTAAAAACCAGTGACCAAATATCACCCCAGGCACCCCAATGGGTGCTTCTTGTAAGATTTAGAGTCCCTTTTTAGCGCGCTCCCATATAGCTTGTAAGGGGAGCTAATCTCGAAGATATCGCCGGACCCAACAATGGTATGAGGTCCGTTAAGGTTTTGAAATTTAGGTCTCTCGATGCCCTACAAGAAGCACCCTTTGGGGTGCCGGGAATTATATTCGACCACCGGTCCCATTCGCCTATAAGGCTATTCTATACTCTAAAATGCAGCGAAAAATGTCTAAAACTAGGGTATGCACCATCGAAGTTATCTCAGCATCCCTGCACCTGACGAGGCTGTGACCAATTTTGCCCTTTAGGGGCTCTAAACCCTACAAGAAGCACCCATTGGGGTGCTTGTGATGATATTTAGTCACTGGTTTTTAACGCGTCAAAGTATGCCAACTTTCGCGACTTTTCGTACTTTTAGCGCGCTCCCATATAGCTTGTAAGGGGGAGCTTATCTCGAAGATATCTCCGGACCCAAAAATGATATGAGTTCCGTTAAGGTCTTTAAATTTAGGTCTCTCGATGCCCTACAAGAAGCACCCTTCGGGGTGCCGGGAATTATATTCGACCACCGGTCCTATTCGCCTATAAGGCTATTCTATACTCTGTAGTTGGAGATGGAGTGTTCATATCTGAAATATGCAAGTACATAATTTTATGAGTTTCATCTTTTAACCT
Organism: Mya arenaria; assembly: GCF_026914265.1. Taxonomy (NCBI): domain Eukaryota; kingdom Metazoa; phylum Mollusca; class Bivalvia; order Myida; family Myidae; genus Mya; species Mya arenaria. The sequence goes on along the minus strand of NC_069127.1, from coordinate 17,176,600 downwards.
AATGTTAAAATCTAGAGTGGAACTTCATATTTATAACATTGCACTGCCATAAAATAACATAATTACAATGGAGATTGAGTCTAGTCTTTGAGGGTTTTCACAAAAAAAGGTTTCCTGGAACTTTACCATAATTCATGTTTTGCTTATTTACCATATATTAATATTATATATTATCCATCAGCTCGAATACAGGGATACTTCTTCATCCATATCTCCTTCAAATTTGATCCTTCAGTGAACACAATGTAGATATAATCATAATCTTTAATAAAACACAAACACAGTTATCTTTGTTCACTTTGTTATATTTACATTGCAAAAAAATGTAAAGAAAAATCATACCAGCTTGTTTTGACCGTTGAGTTGACTTTTTGATGGCAGAGTTTCTCGGAAATATAGTTGGTATATAGGCTACATGAGCTGGTTCATCAACTTTCTTTCCTGAAAGATGATAAAAATACAAGTTAGTATCTTCAAAGTAAAAACAACACTCCATGCATGTACAATTTGCAGCTAAATACATATATTCAGACTGATTTGCTGGTGCCAAACAGTTAAAAATTAAAAAAAAGAAATTAATGTTGGTGTCAAGAACTTTTGATAGTGATTTTATTTTGGTTAAAGGCATGCGGCTAATGTACCCATTTTACAAATTTTCATCATGAAGAATCAAGTTAAAATAACCTCAATATAATAAATACTATATATATTTGATTTGAACTCCTGCTTCACTAAGGGCATGTGTACATTTAAAAACACAGACTATTCACCAATATAAGGAAAAATGTAAGTATTTTTACCTCCTTCAAAGTGAATAGAGCACACCCTAAAATGCCCCTTTGGCACAAATGGAACAACCTTGCTGTCCTTCATTTCCCTCGTCTTATTCTGTTAAGCCACAGATCTGCCCGCTTCTTCTCTTTTGGAAACCTGTAGAATGAGATGTTCAGGCCCTGCCGATTGCACCTCCCACGTGCATTCGAGTAGCCAGGTACACAACAGAAACCTCCAACAGATCCAGTGTAACGACCATGTGTTTTCGGAGAACCGGTTCGAGAGGCTGTTGTTGAATTGGGTTGTTCTGACATTATGAGCTAGCAGTGCTGTCAAATAATCTGAAGAATATAATATTATAAGCTTATTACACAATTAATTGATGTTTGTAATAAAAATCACTAATAGGTGTGATTGAACAAGGAATGTCACTGCATGTGCCGAAGCTGTTGAACTGCAAATGTCAAGGCTTTAATTGTTCTTGTTTATTAAATAATTCAATATTCCAGCTAGGTAGCGTTTGCTTTACACAAAAGTTATCTATAACTAGATTTATAATGTACAGCATGGTTAAAATATACACGGTAACACCAGAAAGACAAACAATAACAACTGTCAAACTTTGTACCAAAATTCCACCATTTCCGAAAGGTGGCCTGCTGAATACACCAAAATGCTCATTCAATGCATTTATATCTGGGTAGTTCTAATTTATTTAAAATAAATATCATAATGGAATGCAATTAAATGAATAGATTAACGCATACCTCACAAATCACTCAATTAGTCGATGTTTTCTAGTTGAACAAGGAAGTCGATGTCAATAGGGCAGACATTTTACCGGAAGTCATTCGCGAGCAAAGGATTATGGGAAACCGAAACAAACCGAATTGTGAGCTTAAAATATTTAAAGTAGAATAAATGCACATCAGAATAAAGATGGCAATTTAAAAGGTTTGACATTATGACATTAGACAATTTTTGGCTCGCTGGTACAATTTTGAGGAGAAACAAAATAATAAATATGTATGCCTTTATGAATTAATACAAGCTATGTATTGAATTTACTTTAATTATTAGTTGGCATACATTGACAATTTTTCATAGAAATGTCATGTACACCACAGATTTATGTTTATATATTATCATCACATCTGGGAATGGACTGGTTGAATTGTTTAGAGCTGCACTCTCTCAGATTGACCGTTTTGACATAGAATATTTTGTCTCAGATTTAGCTAACTTTTGTATAAATGCCTTCAATTCAAGCACTAAGATCACAGTAAATTGCTAAAAAAACTGCCAAAGATTACAGTTTTTAATGCTTTGAGAGTGCATCTTTAACAAGTCTAGACTTAGACATAATTATATAGGTTATGTCACATTTTCTAATGGTTTTTCTATCACGGGGTTTTCTAACTTCATGGTGATGAATTTGCCATATGCTGTATTATATCAAACCTGCATTTCAAATATCTGTAAGGCATAAGCTTGGTTTCTCTGTATATTATTTTTTTCAGTGACCTGTTGTCCGTGCGCAATTTAACCTTATGCCTGAAGCCAAGAAATCGCGGAATGAACTCATATTAGTTCTGTAATGTTTTCAGAATGTTTGATTTAACAGTCTGTATATATTGTTGTTTGACAAGACAATGGAATTTGAATCATACAACATTTTGTTTGAGCAAATGCCACAATGAAATAATTATGTGAAGGCAGGTCTAGAATGACATTCAACATTGATTCCTCAAACATGCTATTTTTAAATCTTATGAATTTATATAAATAGTAGTTTTTCCTATGTCTATAAATAATGTTTTAAAAAAAACAGCATGTATTTGTTATTTCTTATCATCAGTGTCTAACACGGTCAAACCCGTATAAGGTCCGTACATTCATCCGTGTACGGGGTCCGTATTCCAATCCCGTACATGTTGCGTGTACGGGTCCGTATATCCATCCCGTACACGTTGCGTGTACGGAGTCCGTATATCCATACCGTACACGTTGCGTGTACGGAGTCCGTATATTCATCCCGTACACAGTGCGTGTACGGGCTCCGTATATTCATCCCGTACATGTTGCGTGTACGGGGTCCATATATCCATCCCGTACACGTTGCATGTACGGCGTCCGTATATCCATCCCGTAAACGTTGCGTGTACGGGCTCCGTATATTCATCCCGTATACGTTGCATGTACGGGGTCCGTTTATCCATTCCGTATACGTTGCATGTACGGGGTCCGTTTATCCATCCCGTATACGTTGCATGTACGGGGTCCTCATATACATCCCGTACACGTTGCATGTACGGGGTCCATATATCAATCCCGAACATGCGAGTGTACGGGCTCCGTACATCCATACATATTTTTTGGCCAAAAATGCTATGCTAAAAATATGTATTTCTTCTAAAATACGTGAAAGGAATAAAAAAAACTTTTAAAAACATTGATAACTCCGTATATCCACGGGTACGGGGATGGATATACGGAAGTCCGTACACGTGGTGTTCCTTATACGTATTCGTGTACGGGTCCCGTACACGTTGGGTGTACGGGTCCGAACACGCCCGTATATTCAAGATGTACGAGACCGTTCTTTCACGTATATTCAACCATTTTCCGCAGTGAATGAATCTTGTAGGGTATAGGCCCCTAAATGGTAAAAATGGTCCCAGCTTCGGCATGTGCAGGGATGCTGAGATATCTTCGACATTAAATACCTCAGGGGCATTTTTGGCGGTATTTCAGCGTATAGGAGAGCCTCGTAGGCGAATGGAAACGGTGACGTAATGACGACAGAGATGCGCCGATGATGGCGTAATGTAGGGAATCGAGAGACCTAAATTACAAGACCAGTACCGACCTCCTACTATTTTTGGTCCGGAGAAATCTTCGAGATGAGCTTCCCTTTACAAACTCTGTCGGAGCGCGTTGAAATTTACGAAAAGTTGCGAACTTGGGTAAACTTTGACGCGTTAGAATCCGGTGACCAAATACGTCCCCGGAACCCCGACGAGTATATCTTGTATGGTATAGGGTCCCCTTAATGGCAAAACTGGTCCCAGTCTCGGCACGTGCAGGGTCGCTGAGATATCTTTGAGATTACTTACCATATTTTAAGGCTTTTTAGCGGTATTTTAGCGTAAGAGAGAGACCAGTAGGCGAATGGATACGGTGGCGCAATGACGTCAGGGATGCACGGACGGTTGCGTTACGTACGTAATCGAGCGACCTAAATTACAAGACCAGTACCGACCTCCTAGCATTTTTGGTCCTGGAGATATCTTCGAGATTAGCTTCCCTTTACATGCTCTTTCGGAGTGCGTTCAAAAGTACGAAAAATCGTGAACTTGGGTATACTTTGATGCGTTAAAAGCCGTGGACAAAATAACGTCCCATGAACGCCGACGAGTGAATCTTGTAGGGTATAGGGTCCCCTAAATGGCAAAACTGGTTCCAGTCTCGGCACGTGCAGTGATGTTGATATATTTTCGACATCAACTTCCCCATTTTAAGGCATTTTTGGCGGCATTTTAGCGTAAGGGAGAGCCTTGTAGGCGAATAAAACGGTGACGCACTGACGTAAGATATGCAATCTGGTCCTAACCAGGTTTAAACAGTGTCTGTGTGTATCACGTGATAAATAATGTCATCAATGCTACGTCGGAAAGCAATATTTTTACTTAAAGGAAGACCTTAAACAAGGATGGTTTGACTATCTATTCACCTTTTAAATGAAACAGAACGAGTGTTTAGTTTCTTAAAGCACTTTAACAAACCTCTTCGCCAAATCGCCACCTGATTGAGCATTGTCAAAACATTATTTTGGAAACAGGTTTGTCGAAGTGTTTGAGGAAACTAATCACCTAATCAGCTTTTGGCAAAAAAGAAAGGGGGGGGGGCTCTTTGGGGGCATAGACTGCCCTTTGTTTCATTTAAAATAGTTAAGATAAATAAAAGAAGATATTTGTGTTTTAAGTCATCATTTGAAGCAAAATGTTGCCTTCAGACCTAGCATTTATCACTCAAATTTAAACACGCTGTTATAAGTAGTTTGAATTAAATACAATTGTCTACGGTCGAAAATCTTTTGGCATGTAATTGCCATATGTGGAAGTTCTTACCCTAGAAATGCCAACTGTGTTTGCAAGTCTAAAACTGCATGTATGCATTTTATTATATGAAACAAGATTATGTAGTTATTCTGATAAAATACCATGCTGGCATTTTAAATAGAGGTAATAATAGAAGTTTAAAAGATAATTCATAAGATAATAAAAATCATTAAAGACTACTCGAAGTGGCCTGTTTTGAAGTTTTTTTCTAATGTTTAAGAGTAATTGCCAAATAATGGGATAATCGTTAAGATTTTATCTGTTAACAGATTTAAAAATCATAGGTCTGTTATTTTCTGTGATATTATTGCTTATTTTTTGAAGGATGTTCAGTTGAGTTGCCGCTGTTTCACACATGTCTGATATTTGTGTGTCAAAGATGTGTGATAAGATGAATGAGTTAATTTAATAAAGTGTTTGCCTGCATTTTATTAAAAGACCACCAGTCAATGCCTTGATTGCTTTCTGTCTCTAGTATTGACTTTAATACTTTTGTATTCAGTTGCCAGTAGGAAATTGTGCTGTCATTAGTTGAGATGTTGTGATGGGTATAGCTTGTGAATACACATATCTTGTTGATCAGCATGGACCGCTGAGGAACAACCTTGAGAATGGGATGTCTCGTGCTTGTGTGGTTGCCTACTTTGACTCCTTGTTTTCTTTCTAAGAAGTAACTTTTCAGGAGACCACATGTTACACCTGTGATACCATAATATTGGAGTAAGCTTTGGACAAGTCCCCGGCCCCTACATAACGGTTTTATAACCAGTCATCCACAGACCTTGGAAGTGTAGTGTGAAATTTAAAGTTTGACATTAAAGCACAAAGGTATGGTTTAAAAATGGTTTTGAAGTAGGTAACCAACTGATCATGTACGTAATGTGTTGGCGGCTGTCCTTAACCGGACGCATCCTCTCATGAGTTATCACTGGGAGGCCTCTTCGTAGCTTTCGATGGGGATGGCGGTGGCGGTGGGGTGACGGATGTCTTTCCGCCTGTAATAGATTTGCCTCTGGCTTCGGATTTACTAGCGGTTCGTGTGCGTGATGATGTTGCCGCGGCGTTAACTTGCCCTGAACCCACTAAAACACTCCAATATGAGGAAGGCAATCGGGCGTACGCAACTGTCAATCCTAAACCGCGGAGGCAAAAGAGGCCAGCATTGAACAAAATGATTGCCTTCTGTAATTCTTGTTTTAGTTCGAAAATGGGTCAAACCGGGAGTAAACAACATCAACAAGATCTACTAAGAGATTAAAATTTAATAATGTTCACGGTAGCATCAGCTGTCTTCATTAAATCTATGTAAAGATGGAATATATGTTTTGTCGAGTTAACAAGTAGGACACTAGGTCTAATAAGAGAAATATGTGATGAACAGTAATTACCTAATTATAGATACCATGGCCACATTTCCATATTATTAGGTAAACCATGGCATTATGGACCTTTTGCATGTTCAATATCAATATAACTTTTTTAATGGAGATATAATTATGATAAGTTATCAGGAATAAACCTTTAGAATTGCATCGACTATTAACATATGTAAACATATTATTAACAAGCACTTCTAAATATCTTTTTAGGAATCCCATCAAATAATTGACATAACAACCCAAATATGGTTGTATCGAGGTATTTAATTGGCTTTCTTTCATGCTTAACGATTAAATATGGGGTTTTAACAGTGAAATAACAACAGTGAAAATATCAATTTGATATTTTCACTGCAAAATAAAGAGTGAAAATATCAACTTTCAGAACTACTTTTAAATTCCTTTGTTGTTACATGTACTTGCCTTGATCAAAACAGAACACTGGACTTCAGTAAATTATGTCAAAAAATGTTAAAAAAAATAAAGAAATGTTTTATAAATTTAAATAAATATATAATTGGAAATTAATAACTTACCGTTTATTACCGGTTATCCCGTTTAAAACATTTTACTGATCTTTGACGCTGAATGTTCGAACATTTGCTTTCATACCAAACAAATTACAGACAAAATCAACTGTTCAAACATAATAAAATTTTATATCATCGTTCAAATGTACTTTGTACTGTTTGCCGTTGTAGTACGTAAAATGAGCTTCCTGGAGAATTCACACAACAATTTACAGATAGATCCGATATTTTTACCCGACCCACACCTCAAAATGTGTCAAAAAACTAGCGTGGCATTTACTCTTTATCTGGAAAACAAATATTTTAGAGCGAAACAGACTTGTCTCTGACAGTAAGATGACTGAATGTTAACTTACTATAAAACACGCGTACATGCAGGCTTAAACTAAGAAGAATGGTTAAAATCCAATGAGTATCCACATTTGTATTGCTAACACATTTGACCTTCCAAATTTTCATTCTTTAAATAGCGGCGTAGTAATTTGGTTATGTATTCATGCCCATCTTAAAATGAAAAGTGTTTTCATTTTTTTTTGGAACATACGTGCACTAATAATACTTCATTGTTTACTGTTCATAAAGCTTTGTAAAAAAAACGAGCGAATATTAAGCTTTAAGAATGAATAGCAGAGAACTATTTCTCAGCAAACCGAAAGTAGAAAAGTTGACAGCTATAATTATGCATGAGGGCGCCCCACGGGTAGCGGCGTAAAGCCCACCCTTTTCAAAAAAAGGGGGTTATTCAGAAAAAAATAAAAAAAACAAATAAAACTCAGAAAATAAGCATAAAGAAACAGAAAATTTGTTTATTTCAGTGTAAGATCGTATTTAATTTCAATCGTGATCAAAAAAAACTACATTTTCACTCGTGGCATCTCTACTCGTTAAAATATGTTTTTCTATGACACTCGTGAAATAAAATACGATCTTACACTGAAATAAACAATTATCCTCTATTTATACCAATATCGGAAAACGTCTGTGTTATAAAAAAATTGCGGTGGATGTGGTAAAGGTCTCACAAATTAAGATTGCTTATGCTACTTGAAATTGATAGTTTGCTTAAGTTAGAGAAATGCAATTATTAATAGTAGTTATTTTTTAAAATTCAGTCAAACCCCTTCTATCAGAGAGAAAAGAAATCGTCAATCGCTCAAAAATAATCTCTTGCTGACTTCCGGCCCGATTCAACAATGATTGGCTGAATAATTAACAGTGCCTAACTTCAAAGTGGGTGAATTTTCTTAAGAGAAATATGACATACCTTTTGTATTGTTTAAATCCATTGGCTTTGATCTGATATGTTAGGATATATAAGGTTATCATGCCTAGCTAAAACGAAGAGTATAAACGGAAATCACTTCAGAGATTTACGACATTGTATCTTTAGCGTGTTAATAAATAACTCATTGTCAATCGTGCGGTATGTCGGCACCCATGACGGTCACATCGCTTTCAGCTGCCTTAAAGGATCGGATGTTTAAGCCACACTGCTCAAGCTCCAAACTGACATTGATGCCTTAGTTTCAACAAAAGAAGAATACAGATTTATTCTTCGATGAAAAAGACAGACTTTCTAAAGTATTTTTCCTGCAAGTTGGTCTGAAAAGTTCTATTCAAGTTTAAACATAGCCCCGTTTAATGGCACAGAGTAAACGCCAAAACCTCACAACATACGTGAAGAGATCTGTTTCAACTTCCGACTCTTAATATATACGTAGATATGTCCGCAAATTGGGCGAATTATCAGGTTTTGTTATTTAGTGCATATTAACGACCTACTAAATCGATTAGAAAATTCTGGCTATGGCACAAATGTTGGTACAATTGCTGCAGGGATTCTTACCCCCGAAAACGACATTACACTCGTTGATTTGACACAATCTGTTATTCAGCTTAAGCTTGATTTAAGACTACGCAGTCTTTCACAAAATTTGAATTAATATTACGAAATCTAATTGCTTGTCGTTTCCGCTTATCAGTTCCATGGTCAGTAACATTTGCCGGACAAACGCTTGGTTATGTCGAATTTTCCACTCATTTCGGGATATAAGTTAACTCTATCACTTAAATATGGGATGTGAAAAACAACACGTATAAATGAAAGGTGCCAAAAGGGCAAACACTCATTCCACCCTATGAAAGGTTATGTCTTATACAGCAAAGGTCGTAGTCCACTCACTTCAGTAAGCATATATCGAAAAGTCATTATTCCAACTATTTTATATGGAAGTGTATTGTGATAAAACCTCAGACATCGGATCTCGATATTATCAATAAAACTCAACATTATATTGTTACAATGATTCAAGGTTTTAATAAACGACTTAAAATAACATTCCGACATGTGTGAGTCAATAGTGGGACTATATCGTATAATAAGCTTTGTCGTGATCCACAAATTATCCCTTCTGTAAAAGATAATGACGTTGCTATCCGATAGTTTAATCGTCAAAACAAAAATATTGTAGTGCATAATGTAGAACGTTCCAATTCAACCTGACCGAGCACTGTCCATAAAACCGTTTAACAGATTAAATGTACTTTATGGCGCGAAAGACTTACAAGTGAAACGTACTTTCTTCTATTCAAAAATCTCCATAAACAAATTGAACCATGTGCTGAGTGGAAGACCGCAAATATTAGCTCGGACTTAAAACTTGCGCACTTCATTGCTAACTTGTGACAAACCCTCTTAACTGAACTCCGTGTTAATTAGCAAATGAGTTTTCTTTGATAAAACTGAACATATTGTTTCTGCTTGTTCGGTCACAGCAATAGTACGTGAAAGTGATCTGTCTAAGCTAAAATAAGGTTCGACCATTTTCAGAGATTTTGGGAGCAATGACATACAAGATAAAGAAAGTAAGCAACTGCTGTTATGCAAGCTCAGTTTTCGTTTGTACAACATGAATTCAATATATAAGATTCTTTCGCGTTTAAATACTACTGAAACATTTACATTTGTGCTTTCAGTTCGTTAGCTGATTATATTTTTAATATATATATATATATATATATATATATTCATACACTTTAGTAAATATTCAAATTGCAACAATAAAATATTGATTTGTTCATGTTTGAACTATGCACGTCAATATACCTTCGTGCATTCTTTATTGTTTCTACTAGTCACTGATTGCAATCAGTCCTTAGAATACATGAGTTCACACTCCACTAAGAATAAAGTACTTCACACTCCACTTAGAAAACCTGAGTTCCCACTCCATTTAAGAATACATAGGTGTCCTTTCTACTTAGAATACATGTGTTTCCACTCCACTTAGAATACCTGAGTTTCCTCTCCACTTAGAATACCTAAGTTTCCACTTCACTTAGAATACCTGAGTTTCAACTCCACTCAGAATACATGAGTTCCCACACCACTTAGAATACCTGAGTTTCCACTCTACTTGATAAATGAGGATCCCCTTCTCTTAGAATACTTGAATTCCCACTCCACTTACGATACATGTGTGTCCATTCCACCTAGAATACATGAGTTCCCACTCTACTTAGAATACATGGGTGTCCACTCTAGTAAGAATACATGGATGTCTATAAAATATTATATAAATATGACCGGTTACCCACGACAGAAGTATAGTGTAGTAGTTCGTATGTCCGTACGTCTGGTTTACGCAATTGGTGAATATAGAAGCCCTACTGATTTGATATCAAGAAATAATTTGTACTCTTGAGATAAGCTTATTTTTTATGCAAATACTATTACAGTCATGTAAAAATAACATGTGAAAATTCAAAAGTATGTCCTGTGTTCAATGTTAGAAAGAGGTGGATTAAATTCACTTCTTGTGAATAGAACCAAACTTCATAGACCTCTTGGATTCAATCGGCTTAATTTATTTATTCATAAATATAAATGAAAATTGATTTTCGCCGATGTCGGCTTTCAAACTATTTAACTTTTTACTAATATTATTCGCTTTCACTAGAGTGATAATGAAATGCGTACTAAAAGATTTATCATGACTAAACCTCTGATGAATGAGAATGATGCGCAGAGAGCCGAAATAATTGAAAATAATGTTCAGTTTACAAGTTTACTAGAGAGGTCGTTTACCTTTAATATTTCGTAAAAACCATTCGTGTACAAAAAGTAGAAGAGTGTCGTGGGACCCAAAGCTTGTGTAAAAATGCTTTGTATTGTGTTTAAATGTAATGCGAATAACAATGACAGATAATTTCTGTTAGATAATTAGCACTCAAGCGTAAATGCCTAGTAAATGGAAAAAAATAAAGTAATGAAAATAAAATGCAACATTCAAAGCCACGGTATTTTGGCAAATTAAGTTATTTAGAAATGTAAATATAATGCATATACAAAAGTTTCAATTTTGAGTTGTAAATAGCACTTCTCATCCTTACAACACGTCCTGTTGAAAATGTTGAAGATAGATATTTTGGCAGCAGCCTAATTTTGATTATAATAGCTGTAGATCTGATGAGCTAGATTACCTGATTACAAATGAAAACTTATTGTGGAGAGGGTTGTAGCTGATTATGGTAACACTCGTTGCCCTATTTTGATTTTAAAAATACTTGTTCAACTGTACTATACAAATTTGCATTGATTTTCTTATTGTAATAAAGAAAATCATGCAATATAATAATTATTGCTATTGTTATATACCATGTTTTATCGCGTTAATACCATATAAAAATACACATTCAAATCAAAACTTCATATCACAGATTATAGACAAACAAAGCAAAATGAAATGAAAAACAAAACAACCTTTCTTAATATTGTAACGCTTAAAAAATCCAAAGCCTTATGGTAATATAAAACAGAGAACACAATCAACTAAATCATTTTATACAACATTACAAAATAATGAAATCATTCGTAATAGGTAGTGACATTTAAAAGCTAAAAAATATATGATACAGTTTTAAAATTATATATAGTCTAATAATATCTACTTGATGTTATAAATAATCAGTTTCCATATATCCTAGTGAAATAGTGAGTTTTGAGTGCTTTTTTTAAATACTAAATGAGTATTTCATCGAGACAGTTAATATTATGTCGGCTAACCTCTTTGAAATAAACAGCCCCGACACAAAGTTCTTCCTAGACCATTAACACGTGCATTATATCTTGAAAACATCCGGTAGGTGCATGTCGGCAATGTTCAAATTCCTCAAATCTTCCTCAGTCTTGAAATCAGTGAGTCTGAATATTTTAACAACGTTTGTGCACCGTTGGAAAATCTCTCTGTACAATTTGAAGTCAATTCTATCTCTCCACCACTGTGTGTTGTCCTTCTTCCGTAAGTCCTCGATGGTCTTGTTGTTAAGGTCGCCTTCGTTCGGGATAACAACGTCCAATGCCGTCGCGTCTTCCGGGCGCTGTTCCATGCCAAGAAAACTGTAAAGACTCTGTATTTTTCCACTCACATTACGCTTTAGATCATCGTAAAATACTATCTTTACCCTGCCAGGGTGCTTCTTCATTAGATCCATGGAACCATTGATAGTCTATTTCCATTTTTCTGCACAGGCTTTCTCCCATTTCAACGAAGTCACTGACAATCGACTGGAAGGAGCTCTCCAGGCGGCTATTCATGATAGCGAATGGGTTACGGAACAGTTGGATGACCTTGAGATCGGGCTTCCGGTCGAGGAGAGGACCCAATGAGTCAGTGGTGATTCGGAGCGTCTTGACTACCAGGTGCCGGAAGTTAGAACAGTACAGGGCCTGCATCGGCAGACAGATGTCCCTCGGCTGTCGTTTACTGTAACGGCACTCCGTGTATCGCCGCCAACTCGGACCTAGGAGTTTATGAATTTAATTTTCTTTGAGAAATTGTTAGGTAGCAAGTATACAGTCATATGATATAAAATGCAGCAGTATATTTAGAGGTTTAAACATGGCGGAGCCGGTCGGTCGCGCGAAAATTGGCCCGAGTACCTCATAACATCCCGCTCCAACATGTATTAACAGCTTAAAATAGTTTTTTTTTCTTCTTTTATAAATTTACTTTATTCTTCGTATGGTTTACCTACACTCCAGTTGTACATTCTTATCTATTTTAGGCTTGACGATGATGAGTAAACTTACACTCAAATGTATTCTAGTTTTTGAGAGCTAGTACAATGTTTGAAAAAGGCAAAAACTTTTGTCGCCGATTTATTTTTCCATCAGTTTCAACTTTCCAGCAACACGTTCATCCGAATTTGTTGCGTAGGAATCACTGACATCTTCCTTTCTTATGTCTTGAATTTCACAATTCAGTTTAATAAAAAATGAACTCGTAGCAAGCTGAACATCTTTTTATTATATGGTAAACAATTAGGTCTACCTCGTAGTCTTGTTGTCAATATGTATGAACAACGTTGTTGTTTTCAAGTTTGTACAATTTTGGGGCTTTGTTTGTTTTGTTGTTTTTTTGAATGGCAAACCGGATTAAAAACGGCGCCCTAATAGTATTCACTAGTAATCGAACACTAGCCATTTTCCTAAAATGCGTTCGCGTTTGCCTCCTTTTATGATTTTCACAATTAATCTGTTCAAGCAGATCAATAAATTGTGATTATTTAGTTAAGACATTAGTTCAAAGTCGCAAAATTTAATTTTAAGACGAAAATTGAATTAACGCGCGAGCCGGTTACGGGCCGTCACATGATATCGATTATAGGCCAGGGAGGCAAAACATATAATCGCCATGCAAATAATCGATTAAACCCTGTTCAACAGTGATTCTGTATTAAGTAATATACGCTTTAATTAATGCACACGTTACTATTTATAGTAACATTTTATTATAGATTTTTTTCTCGCCAAAATTGATTATCGTTTCCTCCCGTGAGATTATCACGGCACATGAGAACGATTATGGAATACTTGCCCGAACTCTCCTAGGCTTTATCGACCCTAGCTTTGCTCTCCTGTTGTAATGAACATCAAAATCAGCCGAAGAAAAAGGAAATATTTGAAGAACGGCAATATTGCAGACTTATTCTGAAAACAGCTATGAAAAGGTTGGCTATTTTAATTTCCAGTCACTCGTTATTTTCACAGTTAATACCATTCATAAGCAATTTGCTATGTCCCAGTTTTATGCTAATCATATATTTTATTATTCCACAAAATAATGGTTAAACCAGTTCAATTCATTGATAAAGGATATAACAAATGTATTATACAGGATAATACATGGTTGACCATCGCTTTTGTTGATAATTATCCCTCGGGCAATTATTTTACCACTTGGGCAATTATCAACCGAAATCCCACGATCAACCATGTATTAATCTATTAATAACTTATATTAATGTCATACCAGCAACAACAACAATAACAACAACAACAAATATCTTTATTACACTCAGGTCATACATACATGACAACATGAGGACAAATAAGTTTAGTCAGCAGTGTCTATAAAAGCTTAATTATACTAATAGAAAGAAACGATGGCTTTGTCTCGAGTGGCGGAAATACAATGGTTTTGTAATTTTTTGTCATGGTCGTACATGTATCGAATATATATATCTTATCATGGAAAAGAGGGAGACAGTTATTTTAAATATCTTTACAAAATATGAGGGATAAAAGGGATATTCAATATAGTGCCAGATTTTAAAAGGCTGTGCCTTGGACAAGCATATCGTATAGATAAATTACAAACGTTATTGGGGAACTCAGAATAATTAATTCAATTTAACAAAAACCTAGAGCAATTATACTGGCTGACATGCGTTGCGTATTAAATGTTTCACAAATAAGGCTACTCTTGTCAATAGTTTAACATTTGTGCAAGTTAACAGTTCCTTGTATATAATTGTATTTGGCCTATTGAAATAATAGGTTGGTTGGTATTTTCATCTGACATTTGAAAAGGATGGGCAAACTAATAAGTAGTGGTATTCATCACCAAGGTCTGACCTACAAATATGACAGTATCTTTCTGCGTGGTCAACATTATTATACCTTCCTATTTCAATCGGGAATTTATTGTTCGCTATACGTAATTTACTCATAAAGAGTTTCAAATTAGGAGCAAGATTTAAAAAGTATTTTTCTAATTCGAGGGTTTCCATGAACAGTGAGTAGTTTTTGCCTTTAGAGTTATTCATTACAGAGTGCCAATCTTGTTTAAACTGGTCGATAAGGACTTGTTTATGTAAATTAGGGTTTATATTTGTAGATTGTTCTAGCCATACATTGGAAAACCCAGTATGATCTAAAATTGATTTGATGTGATCCATTTAAAAGATCTGGAATTATCATTTTGCATAGACTTATAGCAAATATGTGATAATTTAGTTTGTTTACCTCGAAGAATGGATATCCAGAATGTTATCATTTTACATTTTATGGTAATTTCTAATGGGTATCGTCCAGTTTCACCATACAGCATATAAGCAGGCGTGTTCATTTTAGTTTTTGTTATTTTTCTTAAAAAAATAAGATGAACTTGCTCAATAATTTTTAGGTTTTCATAGCCCCATACCTCAGCAGAGTATACTAGTTTTGGCAACATTGTATGGTCAAATAATTGTAATTGTAAGTCTGTCGGTATATCTAGATTGTAAATACGTTTATAAAGTAAGTGCATTGCCTTTTTGGCCTGTTCAACTAAATGTCTTTTTTTGCGTTTAGAAAACTTCCAGAGCTTGAAAAGAATACTCCTAGGTATTTATATTTAGTAAACGTTTCTATTATATCTCCTATTTTGAAATTATAGCGAGTCGGCCTATTAGTGCCAAAAACAACCACCTTTATTTTATCGATATTGACCTTTAAATCAAAAGTACTGCAATAATTATCAAAATCATCAATCATTTGCTGCAAATCAGTTTTAGTTTCGCTAAGTAGCTCTGTATCGTCAGCGTAAAGTAGGGCGAGTATTTTTAAATAGGTAACCAAATTTTGTTCATTGCGTACACTTATTTCGACTCCTGTGTTGTTCAGATTAAGAAGGTAGGATGCCAAATCATTTAGAAAAATTGCGAACATTACCGGTGACAAATTTTCTCCTTGTTGGACCCCTTTATTTTTATAAATGGGCCGAATAATACCCGCTGTCCAAACTTCGGGTATATGACCGGTCTCCAAGATAATATTAAATAATTTTACATAAATTGGCATAAGAGATGAGCACGTAGCTTTAATGTGTTCGTTAAGGAAGCAATAAAATTGAGACGGGCATTTTGCGTTATTTAAATTGTTGATACATGTTTTTAATTTCACAACGGGAGAACGGCCGATTTAGTATGTCATTATTTATTGTGCGGTCTAAGGGAGGCAACTCGAAAACTTCTTGATTACTACTATCATTCAGAGTTTAGAAATGGTTATACATATCTGATAGGGGGGGGGGGGAGTAAAGAGCACAGCGAGTTTTTTTATTGACTTTGTTCAGATACGACCAGTACTCTTTGGGTTTGTGGGTTTTTAAATTACAAAGTTTACGCGCTGTTATTTCTTTATGCTTACTTATAAATTTATTCATCGTTCTCTCATAAGCGTGACTAGCATTTCTTAAGTGGCAAGCGGCGGATTATGGTCAAACAAGCATCCTGCTATACAGACCTGCATATTTGAGGTTGTCTGTGACCTGCTGCTGGACGAGACTGGATATTCGGGAGAAGTTGCAGCGGAAGATGTCCGCGAACACATCCGTCATCAGGTCGCCTACGGTGGAGTTCCTGTAAAGCATTACACAAAATACAACACGGGTAGGTACAAACATGTATCTAATCATATAATAATACACACAGTCAGAAAATAAGAATGTATAATTAAATCTCAGTTGTGTTTTAAAGAAGGAGTGTAGTTCATTATTATTACAATTCGTGGTCTTTTTACGTACAATTCGACATTGTGACGTCATGTCAGATAATAAAAGGTCACATTTCCAATCACCGTGCATTAAATGATGGTTTGAATGGAACTGTGATATATACAAGGTATAACGATGCTTTTTAATGTATATCATAAGTTGGTATGATATTTACACGGAATGTTCACGACAACCCTGGGTGTCTAAAAACCTCTTTGTAAAATGACATTGACCTTAGTGTCAATATTAACAACGCAGGTTTCTGCAACGATCTGCTCATAAAAAAGCTTATTCAAAGTTCATACTGACATCTATCTATTGTTGTTCAATCATTTTCCAAGTCGAAATATACAACATTTTGATATTGCCCTTAATATTATATTTCACTTGGAAATGAGGTTGCCAAAACTATGCGCGTTTCACACGCTCATAACCAGACAACGGCAAAACAAAAACTTTTACCGACAGTCTTCATTTCTCCGAGATTTGTTGTGTACATTTATAAAGATTTATATTTAAATGTCTAGTATACCCAACAATATAGGCACTCACATGGGTACTTCAGCCACCAGCTGCTTCATGTCACTTAGGTCGCGTGCACGGTTTACAGCAGCCAATCCTAGTTCCCTAAGATATAATAAAGAAGATGCTTGTTGATATCAGTGAAAGATCGTTTTTATTTCACGAGTGATGTTGAAAATCATATTTTGACGAACGACCATTATTTAACCAGGTAGCTTTATTGTTTTATTATACTTTGCATGATTTCGCTTTGATAAAAGTTATGCCATGTAGCTTATATGACATATCATATGCAATATCTTATAATGTATTCATACAGCCGTCAACTTCGATGTCACCACTAGCGAAGTTAACACAAAGTTCATCAAACAGGTACCTTTTTGGTCAATGTAAACAGTTCATTGCAAATAAACATTGCATATATAACAGTTTTAGATCTTGTTTTATGCTACATGGATATTCATTCAACACTCATTTTCAAACATCGGTCTGATATGCTTGAAGACGGGTCGTTTTCCAGATAAAAAGTAAAGACCACGCTTGGTTGTTGACTATTTTTTGGTGGATGGAATAAACATTTTAATGATTAGGCAAATGTTGCGTGAAAAACAAATGATTCATAACATTACATCGAATTTATGTTCTGGCATATATTTTCGTCCGTAATTTGTTTTTTACGAAATCAAATGTAAGAACATTCATTTGTAAGTGAAAAAAAGAGTTTGGAAAACAAGATAAACATTTTCTAATAAAATCCAAGTGATGTTTATTTCCAGACATATCTTTATATAATCATATGCAACCTTTTTTAAGATAAAATTGTTATTATCAGCCACACTGACCGGACCGGACCCCTAAACCTGGATGCACTGACCAGTACAGATTCCGTTACCGTTGCATCCATGCGCTACTGAATTACGTTTGACACAATTAAAGTGAAGAAAGAGTTTATGCTCGAACGGGGGTTTGAACCCGGTACATTTCGGGTCGACACCACAACCGCCTTGCTATAGAAATTAGCTCAACAGCGAGCCTGTACCCTATAGGTCTGACACTATAATATACATTCACTCCTTAGTTTGTAGTGAAAAAACACTGTTATTATTTTACTGATATAAGTCCATATTTCATCGAAAAGCAAAAAACATAAAAGAAAGTCACATATTGTGAAGATAACAGCTTCATGAAGCCGATAGCAATAAAAGAGATATTCTGACTCAATTTGCAAAACAATTTTCTATGTCTGGCTCTAAATATGGACTGTGGACAGTTTTTAATCACTTTTTTCAGGTGTATGTAGTTGTACACATTGCAGCAACTTACCTGCACGTGTTGTTAAGAATGCTGCAGACGGTGCCTGGCGACCGGAAGTACTCTTGCACAGAGAATCGCCAAAGCGGCTCGTAAAAGTAGAATGCATCAGGCCTGGAACATACAGGCAAAACAACGTCATTTACCGTTGGTGTATGCTGAGGAGGCATTAAAAATACCAGATTTACTGAAAAAATTAAATCAAGGTTTGAAACCTGAACGATGAAAACAATTACCCACTTTAATTAAACAACAATGATATGAAGCAGTGAATTCTCTGAAAACTCTCCTCAACATGTACCTAAAGCCGAAGAGATTCGATGTGAATCGGGATCCTCCGTTCTGGTAGGCATTCACCAGCAGGTCATATCTTTCCGGGGGTCGATCGTCAAGGCTGGTATAAGCTGTAATGCACATGTGACAGAGGAGGTGTTTGGTTATATACGGATGGGTTTAGATTAAAATGGTGAAATAAGCAATAAATGCTATCGCCGGCAGTATTTTAGTTTATTCAGATGGAACGCCTGGATCGGGTTCTAAGCAATATTGAATCTCTAGACCTTTTCGAACATTTTGATTTATTACATTTTCATATTCAAGTATAATGATGACGATATATTTAAGTTCATTAAAGTGTAAAGTAATGTTGGTATATTTCGACTTAGGTATGAACTATTTTTCCTGTATGTTAAAGAATGTCTGTAGCATCATGGAAACCTTGTCAATATTTAGAACGCTAATTAATTATTTCTCGCTTCAAATGTCACCATAAAACAGTTTTCACGCACCTTTCAAGAAATAATGCTTCACTCTCCTTAGAACTATTTGAAGACCGATTTGACTATTAACATAATCTGAATCATTGCGCGCATATCCATGACAACCACGAATGATCGCATATCATTACGCAATTATTTTTACTAAGCACAAAAGAGCTCCAGCGAAAAATACATTTTTACTTAATTTTGTTTAACTGAGGTGAGAGAAAAAGCGGAAAACACCCTACGCTCGGGTCGGAATGAGCCTATCTTACACTCTCGGCCATGGAAGATCCTTATAATCTCGATCGGAGAAGCCACGAGCGAAATGTTTACTTTGGTGTTAATGAGGTAAAAATAATGCGATCTTACATTGAAACATATATTTCTTTTCTGTTTAGTATATTCCTTCAACGTTCATATAAGGACATTTAATTGTGTTTTTCGGTAAAGCCGGCTATATTGTATGCGAACGTAACGTTGAAATTGTGCCCCAGCCTGTGCGCTGAGTGAGAGAAGGCTTAACTTGATTTCAAAACAATTGACAATAATATCCGACTAATGTTTTAACTATTTGAAAGGATTTACTATCAATTTTATTCACTGATAAATCTCTATAAACCATCTAAAAGCATATTATAAATTTAGCGTTACATTAAACGTTCTATAACATTAAGTTTAATCTAGGTCAGAATACTTTTAATAAATCGAAAAAAACAAGCTTAAATTGCTGCAATAAAATTTACTTTAAGCGTTCGGAAAAAAGTTGTTTAAATAGGTTTGTTTACTAATCAATTAATGCCATAGATAGTCGACTAATGCAATTCATATTACATACATACGTACATACGTATATACATAATACATACATGCATATATACAATGTTGCAGCATTCATAGCCGTAAGACATAGTATTTGAAACAAATCACATATAAAGACATATTCCATAGAGAAGTAGATTATTTAGTATAAAAAATATTCTAAACAATATTAAGTTCTCGATCGTAAAACAATGCATGAAATATTTATTTTTACATTTTGCACACTTCTTCTGCTGCCTGATGACGTAAGTGTAACGAATATTTGTTTTGTTTGCCAATGGAAAAATATGTTTTAGGTATTCTTTTCGTAAATTATTATATTTTGGACATACCAAGAGAAAATGATATATTTATTCTCGAGGACATTCATGCTGCAAAATGTACATATTCGATTCTATTTGGTCTTATTAGATATTTTTCTTCCTTAAGTTAATTCTTTAACCAGCTAACCATGTGTCTTGTTTGTTTGATTCATAAATATCTGTATTCCATGACTGTTTATATATATCGAGTAGTCTTTGTTTTAATATTTGGATCGGAATGGTTTGTATACCTTGATTCAAGCAAATCACTGACATTCAAATTGCATACAATATTTTCTTTATCTCTGCCCAATTCAGTCCATTGTAAGTATAAAAAATTTAACTTCACTTTTTAACATTGCATACGTTTTATTTCATTGGTGATGTGTATTTAGATTTTAAAATTATTATCCAATATTTAAGCATTCTTATTTTTCGTTTAATGATCATTGGGTGTCTACAAAATCCACCGTATAGCGCAGATAGATTGGTACTTTTTCTGACGTTTAGCTTTTTCTCATATTTGTTCATTGAATTAACTTTATGTCATTTGCTGGATGATATCCCTTGATTTCTGATCCGTAATTAAGAATTGATTTGAGCAACGTTATTCCAAAATATTTGGATGATTCAATTATTTCTAGATTTGAGTTTTTAAGTTGAAAGTGTACTTAGTTTTTTATCCCTCTTTCGAATATCATTATTTAAGTTATTGATGTATTTACTTTTAGTCTTGTAGATCATTGCATATTGATTGCAGGGCGTGTGGTGTCTGAGCAAATATAACAGCGTCATCGACAAATAAAAATAGTTATAATTTAACATCATTAATGGCGCAAATACCTTTAATAGTATTATTAACATTTAAAATATATAATTCACGAAGAAAACAACATCCGACTTTTCCACCATTTCTTTTCTTTGCAATATTTGAATGTATTGTATACAATCAATCGTAGACTTTTCGTTTTGAAAACCAAACTGATTCTCATAATTTCATGGTTAGAAAAGCTCCACTGTGTCAGTCTATCAAGCAATATTTTAGAGTAAATTTTAGAAAGAATATCAATGAGGGCTATTCCTCTATAGTTCTTTGGATCGTCCACACTGCCCCCTTTCAAAACAGACATTTTAATACCTTCCTCAAAGGATTTGAACATTCACCTGTTGAAATATTCGATTTAATAGTTGTAATAAAAACGGTGATATATCGGTAAATACAGTTTTATACATTTTTGCGATTATTCCATCTAAACTGCTAGTATTAAAATACTAATTCCATTATCTCCGCTTATGATTCACTTCGTTATCAAGATAATCATCGCTAATATATCCTCTTAATTCTGGGTTAATATTATTTAAGGAACGAATTGCGGGATTGATGTCATCATCGGGGTATAAACGCAATTTTATCAAATGACGTCAAGATAACGCGGGAAAAGATCAATCAGTTGAAATCACCTTTAAACGAAAAATTGAGACACTTATGGCAACGATACATTTAACATATCATAATTTAACTCTTTCTAAAATATTTATTTTATTTTTATGGCACCTATTGACACAATTCAAACAATAACAAGATCAGCAATGTTCATGTTTACTATTGTTATGCGACGACTTGCGATCCGAACATATCAGAAGATGTTGCGTTCATCAATTGATAAACGCAAATGCCGAAAGGCATTTCATTTAGGGAATAGAAGTTGGGGTTTAAATATTGTTTGTTGTACTCAATAGCGTTTTAAAATGATCATTAATATCCGACGCATTTAGATTCACATAAATTGGAGGGGGGGGACTTTTTTGTATTGACTCATAACTCTTTTTCCAAAATTCCCTAGGTTTTAATTTATTCAGATTTGCCAAGTTTCTTTTTCCTTCAAATTAAATTTGTTTTTATAATTGCGTTTCTACCTTTAGTTGGACTTTGCTTCAATGAATTCGTATTTGTTCATGAATGATATTTTTTGGCATAAGAAGTGAATAATCCACTACGCCTGACCAATTCATTGAACGAAACGTATAATCGCGCACACGCTGATCGCTGTGCAGTCGACCATTACCAATAATATGATAATCATTTTCAATATATCTGTCAAATAAAAGGTGATAATTCTCAAAACCAAGTTATATTTCTTCCAAAAAAATCAAATCTGTCTTTCCCTATTATTTTAGAGTTTCTTTGGGGGTTATATGTGTTAAATTGTGTTGTTTGACTTATTCCCAGTTATATGTTCACATAAATAATCTTTAATAATTAGATTTAAGCAAGTATGTTTTGAAACCCAAATTTCTGATAAGAACAAAATGTCATACTTTTTAGTAATGTATATAAGAATATTATACGTATATATGTCTAAAGCGAATATCAGACATTTTTCTCGAAAGACCATTGACATTCCATAATATAAAGCCAAGCTCTCTGACTCGTCTCGACTGTCTTTAACACTTTAGTTTAAAGGTCACGTAGTTTTCCGAATACATTTTCTTTTGTTGAATTTCAGTTGATGTTAAGTTATTTCCGATTATTCGGGCGGTGTTTCCACTCTTTAGCGACCTTCACGATGGGCTAGAGTGTCACCGTACTCCTGTGAGGATTGAACTCCGATTTAAGAGTAGTTTTTATGTCCAATTCGAGGGATCCCCCTTACTGCCTCTCGGGAGTTGTAGTTGTGGAGCTTAACCACAATAGGGCAAGTCATACATGTCCCCTTGCATCGAGCCCAAGCGATTGGTCGAAACTCATTACGTCTGTGCCAAGCTGTTATTTATAACTTGATTAAGTCTTACGAGCTATTCGCAGTTCTCACTATTTTCTCGAGTATATTCGGATATTCCGTAGAACAGAAGGGTGTCTCTCATCGCCCGCGCTTTCATATTTAGGAGTTCCTCTTTGGCATTTTCCTCTCCTTGTTGACAAGAATGTATCGCACTTTTACAAAAATGTATTTGTTTCACTTGTTAAACTTGTACATATTTAATATTTTTATCAAAGCTTACTTAATTTTGAACTCTAGTATCCCGTTTTCCAGAAGCATAGCCCATACCCCATAGGTCGTTAAAACCAATCCTTTTTAAGGACATGTTGAACGAAGATACCTCAGCATCTGGACATGGAAACACATTACAATGAATCATCTTCCGAATGAAATATCTTCCGATTGTATGTTCATGAAAAGAACTGCAAAATTATTTAATTCGCAGATGGTTTTACAAAACAAAAGCAACACCAGTTATTATTTATCTGCTTGTAAGTCAATAAAAAAAGATATTCCTTGCAAAAAACATATCAGTCTCTACGCATAGTTTCAGTCAAACAATGATCTCGTAATGATATTTGTTGTTGTTTTTATATCGTAATCTTTTCTCGATCTCAGTTTACGGGTTAGAATCCACTCGGAGTACTCTAAACAATAACGATGTATGCTCAATTTTGATACAAAATAATGCTTATGTTTATTAAATCGAGGGGTACCTGAAATGATAAGCAGGAACAGAAGCAGCGTGCACACAACGGCGACCAAGAACAACAGCAACTTCTGCATCTTGGTTCGGGGTGTCGTCTATAACGTAAATGGGCACAACTCAATACTCAATTTGAATATTATCAGTTTCCCAAAAATATCTATAAAAATGTAAGTTCTTCATTTGTATAAGGGTTACGTAACGGCGGGTTATTGTTAGGATTAATTGTGGTTGGTTACTGCAGGTTAGGCTAAAATATTCGGTGTAACATTGCTGGCTGCGACTCTGACATTCTGATAATGTTGTGTTGCAGCGGTATTTAAAACAGTTTTTTACCTATTTCCAAAATTAGTATAATGATTTGATCGGACAATTTGTTTGAAATGGTTCGGTGTTAACAGTTTGATACGTTTATATTAATTTAAAATAACACTCACCAAATGCATGTTTATTTTCGTCTGAGTGTTAACTCCTACTGCATCTATATGTAGCAGTCCTACACTCGGTTCTACTTCCAACAATTGGTTCTTGAATACTATAAGATGTTAAAAAATACTAATGGGCGTCTAAAAATAGTTGCCCAACACTAAACACGTGTATCCAAGTCATGTACAACTACTAGTATTGAAGTCCGCTTAACTTAGAATACATGGATGTCCATGTGTCTTAGAATACATTAGTTTACACTCCAGTTAGAATACATGCGTTTCAACTACACTTAGAAAATTTGTTTCTACTCCACTTAGAATACTTTAGTTTCCACTCGTCTTATAATACATGAGTATCCACTCTACTTTCAATACTTGAGTTTCCACTCCACTTTAAATACTTGAGTTTCCAACCTACTTGAGAATACTTGAGTTTCCACTCTAGTAAGAATGCTTGAGTTTCCACTTTACTTAGAATACGTGAGTTTCACGCTCCACTTCGACTGTCCACTCTTGTAAGAATAAATGGGTGTCCATTCCACTTCAGAATACATGAATGTTAACTCCAGTAAGAATACATGGATGTCTATAAAACCTTATTTCAATATTGTAGGTTACCCACGACAGAAGTATAGTGTAGTAGTTCGTATGTCCGTATGTCTGGTTTACGTAATTGGTGAATATGCAAGTCCTACTGACTTGATATCAATTGTGTAATCAACATTTAAACACAAGGTATTCGTACTCACGTGATAAGCTTATATTTCATGCAAATACTATTACAGTCAGTCTTCTGCTTAGGACGAAAGCTAGGGATCGAATAAAATGTGAAAACTCAATGGTATTTCATTTATATAAGGTTGTAAAGAGGTGGATTGCTTTTAAAACTTGTGAATAGAAAAAACGTCATGGACCCCTTGTGATCAATGGGATTAATTTATGTATTCATCAATTTAAAATGGATTTTGGCCATCGTCTGCTTTCAAACTATTTTTTGTTCACTAGTATTGATTATTCGAGTTTACCAGAGTGATGACACTATGCGTACTTTCTACATCCACGGCACTAACCTAGTATTTTATTAATTCTGTTACTTTGTATATTAAAAACGATAAATTAAATTTAACAAATACCTTTTTACAAAGGGGGACAATTGTTTTTCCCTGTTGATATCGGCACACTAGATACCTATATTTAAATATGCCAAATAATAGTTCTTGAAAAAACACAATTTTATTCCATACGTTTACAGTCAAAGTAATTGCATTAAAATACGTCAAATACGCAAGTCAAAGACTACAGCATACCGGTCAAGGTTCAAGATCAGCAGTGTTTACAAACAATCACCACATGTTAAATTGATTTAATTCATGTTGATATTAAACGATAAAGTGAAGTTCAGAACTGCACCGGCAAAGAGATAATTCATTTCTGTTGTTAGTGAGATTTTGTCATTCACCATTTCATTGACATGTAAATGACTATCATTCAGTGTGTCTATACCACGTGATAAATTACGTTATATATGCTATGTCGGAAGGCAGTATTTAGCTAAAAATGAACACTTAAATCAAAGATAACTTTTCTTTTACACCACCATTTTAAATGAAACAAAGGGCAGTCTATGCCGCTTAAAGAGCCATGCATTTGTTTTATTACCGAAGTTTGATAAAGTCATTAGATTCATCAAACACTTCGACAAACCTGTTTCCAAAATCATGTTTTAACAGTGCTTCGTCAGACGGCCGTATTGTGAAAAGGTTTGTCGAAGTGTTTAAAAAAATCAAACTCGCAATTAAGCTCTGGTAAAGGCCGAAGGCAGGGCTCCGTAAGCGGCGTAGACTGCGCTTTATTTCATTTAAAATGGTGAAGAAATAGTGAAGTTATCTTTGTTTAAAGTCTTCTTCTTTTCAAATCAAAATATTGCCTTCCGACGTAGCATTTATGACGCAATTTATCACGTGGTATACACACACTGATCATTGAATGCTGCACTGTTTTCAGCGTTTGCTGTAGGGGTAATATTTTCACATCAAATGTAGACATTATGGCCGAATTATTTGTTAGTGTCATAAGTATGCAGAGTGAAGAAACTGAAACATTATTTGTGCTTTTCGTTTGGCATTTCAGAATAGAACAAGTACGAAAGGAAAGAGTTTACTATAATCCATCAAAATGTAAAGTTTTCGTATTTAATGAAAATAGAAAGAGCAATAGGACATGGAAACTTGGCGATTATTTACTTGATGAATCCGTAATAAACAATTAAGTATCAATGAAAACATTACAGAAAGCTGTCATAAGCTTCGAAAACACGTTTTTCAGTGTGACAAACTGCGGAATTGGTCAAAACGGGCTTAATATCACCTCAAACGCATTTACCAAACGAAAGTTCTTTCAGCCGATCTATACGGGAGCGAACTCTGGAACGGTGTCACATCGAACCAGTTGCTCCCCTTGGAAAGAATCCACCGGCAATGCATTAAGTGGTACCAAGGGCTCCCAAAGGAATCACGCAAAAACGTTGCACTCAGGTGTCTTGGATTCCAATCATTTCAAAATAAAATTGATTCTAATAATAAATCGGATTTTTATGTCAATTATGTCACGCTGATCCAAATATGAAATTAAAAACGTCTTTGTCAACAGACTTTTGTCCTTTATATCACAGCCTTTAAAACTCAGGGATTTAATCCTTCCATATTATTGAACAAAGTAAAAGCATTTGAGCTACAGATAATTCAAAACATACAAACAATAAGGAGGGATGCATCCATAAACAGTGAATAAAACGCAGAAGTTAGAATTAACCATAATTTGTTTACTAAGTCTCTTCTTCTTACATCATTGACAACCGTAGCTAGTTCGAAGTTGTTATACATTATATCATTCCTATGGTGCTCAGTTTTATCGTATGTCGCCTGAGTAGTATTGCAGTCATAGAGCATTGATCGGGATCGTCTTCAGCGGCGTAAAATCAAACTCTGGTTACTGAGCTGTAGTTTTTCACATAAATATAATTTTTAACCGAATCGTTAAAAATAACTTAGTATTTAAATTTAAATGTGTTTATTGAAATAGCTTGGCCTTTTCATTTTGCAATTGTTGTACAATATTTTAAAGTTAAAATTATATATGACCATAAAAAATGCATTTGATTTTCTATACATTTAAGTCTCGTGTATCTTTTTAATAAACGATATAATCAGACAATAGAAAAGTCAGAATGTCTTCCCTTAAATGGATTTGTTTTCAACTATTTGCACTTTTCGAATGGTATATGCTAAGCCCCAAAAAGGTAAAGGATCGCTGTCGATGTTGACATTAATGCTTCACTGTGCCCATTTAAAACTGGCATACTTTAAACAATAGCAACTTGAATGCAGACAGATCCGTTTTTGTTCCGGATTGAATATTGACATAAATCCATTCTTATTGCCTCTTTATGTGCCTTTTTTCGACACGGCAAAAACATAATCATTAACAAACCACTTGTTGATTAAAGTCATTCTACTGCCATTCAAATGGGAAAATGTCCTGCGTAACTTCTGTCATGTCATTGTCCAATTAAGGTCACTTGAGGCCACCGTTAGTGGAACGGACAATTGCGCGATACGTAGTTTAAGTTTATAGTCATATCATACAAGCGTGACTGACATGGCATCAATGACTAATGCTGACTGCTTCTTTTATGTTTAGATAATGTTTCTTCTTTAAATTATTCACTGTTTGTAACATACATTAATATCATGTCTACAAACTATTGTTTTGATATGCAAATACATTTTTGCTGATAACAGTTCTTGTTTCAATCAGTAATAATTATTTAACGGGTTCTACCAACTCACTATGACGGAAGTCTATAGTGTAGACTATTGGGCACATGTTACTACATTTTCCCATGCTATAAAGGTTTATTACAATATCTGGATTATAAGTATGATTTACAATTTGTACTTCTATCAATTTCATATAAAGCTTAAGTTATACTTTTTCATATGATTTTATATTCAGAGTTTACTCTCTGATGTCTATTAATAACTGTATATGCAAATCTTTTTAGTTTCATTTTGTTCGTAAATGATTCATTGGGAAATATGCTTATTTTGAAATTAAATATGGAATAGATTTCTTTAAGTAGCTTGTTTGGAATAAATTATATCATTAAAACATTTTATAATTAGCAACCTATAGGCTTGTTATAAAGTTGTTTAGCTTTGTCTTTTGGTTGATTTTATAACCAAATTAAACTGTGCTACTTGTATCTATATTCATATCTAACAAACCATACTTGGATTGGTTTTTCTTTCTACATAAAGACCGACTGAACGTGTTGTAGCATGATTTCTGTCTTCAAACGATGTCTTCACCATTTAAACTATGTAATATAAACATTATTCAACTACTAATATTTATCATGCTCAATGAGAATTTTCCAGAGACATCTGGCCCCAATTTCTCGAAAGTTCTTAAGCTTAACAGGCTTAAGTCGCTTATTTCAATTAGCCAAAAAACATACTGAAAATGGATTTTGATAAATGAAAAATGGTTTATTCTGATAATCATACAGATTATTACTAAATAATTTCTAAAAAATCTTGAATAAGTAGATATAACACATTTTATAGAACAACAAAAATAGTGAGATTAGCTTAATCCTGTTATAAGGGACTTAAGAAGTTTCGAGAAATTGGGGCCAGTGTTATTATGTGACTTTCATTTTTCATCTTTTCTAAAACGTATTTTGTACTTGTATATATATATATATATGTTTCAGTTAGTTTTGTTATTGTGTTTTCTTGATGCATGTATGGTGGGGCGCTATACACTCCACCCACATGTTTGTTTTATATGAATAAATTTTATGAAAAAGAAAAAAAATAACTTCCCTGGGCTCTGGTATGGTGGTGCGTGGATTCCCTATGGGCAACTCACATTTTTCATATAGGTTTTCCAATATAAACTTAATTATTGCACATGAGATGTGAAATTTCTCTTGATTTTTATAGTTATAAATAAATTACTTGGAGTTCATCTTTTTATACTGTGTTTGTCAATTTTCGACACTCGACAGGATTATTTCAAACTTACAGCCTAGAGTTACATTATAGCTTGCCTGAGCAGCTAGGTGTATCTAAGGCATTTATTAGTTTCATAGTGTTATTTCCATTTGAATTTAATTAATGAACTTGAATTCTTGAATAGATTGTATAAAAAATGGAAACATTTTAGTTGTTCTTCACACCCAACCTCCCTGCCTTTGCCCTGTGTCGAACCTGACGGTTCTTGTAACTGCCCGTGCGGCTTACTACCACTCGTTGTGGTTCGGTTACAATTATAATTATTGTTTTGATATTCAAATACATTTTTGCTGATAACAGTTATTGTTTTAATCAATAATAATTATAATGGTAATCGGACATTTAGCCTTTGTACATAACATTTCGAGGGAATTAAATGTGACATGTACATTGGCCATTCCCGGAAAATATAGCACAGCGCGTCCATTATATCGTAATAATCATAACTGCCGATAATCTACTGAAACTGTTCTACTACTAATCGTATTTATTGTATGACAAAGGAAGCTGTTATGAATGCTGGCCAGATTTAGGGGAAGTACGTGTGGTGAATGTTAGTATGGGTATTATGGTGATCATAAACTATTTCCGTCTGAGTTCACTTTACTGAATGTCATGCTACAATGGAAAAATGAAACAACCTATTTTTATCGAGCATTTGAATCGGAAAATATATTTGTATGTACACATGGGTACGTTAGTCCTGAACAACACTTTAAGTGTGTATCAACAGAATGTATCGGGAACAAATTTTAATGAATGTATATGCCAAACAAGTTGAAATTGATGCATGCTGTGAATGTCAAAAAAATTGCAAAGATGATGTTTGTATGGATTGGCCAGAGTGTATTTCAGGTTGCATTGATGAGTTTTATAGTCGCATTTGTTCTCAATTATGTTAGTCCTTTAGTGTCGACTATAACTGATGGTAATTCTCTGAATTGTATCTATAACCTCTATTTGCATGAAAATGGACACTTAACTAGAAGAACGGGGAGTGTTATTCCAACACTTGCAAATGTACAGAACTCCTAATCAATTCCAATGATGACCCAAATCAGCTTTCTTGTCGTGAGTCGTCAATTTGTGTACACATCTTTCTGTCAATGGACCATTTTGCAATGAATCAGGTAGATCGCCATGCCTTGAAAACGTTATGAATAAAAAATAATGGTTATGGTTCCATTGTTGCTTAGGAGATTTCATCGCGACTTCGTGTGGTACTGTCCTGTGGTAAACGTTTAACAAAATGAAGTTGAAAGTGATGGATACTTAACAGTATACCAAGTCATAAGTCGTGTTTGTGTTTTTTTCTAACTATCGACCCGCTCGATGAATTTAGAGTTACCTGATCAATGTTCATCTTGTTTAGAAGCCAGACATAGTGTACATGTCATTTGATCGAGGGTTAAGGTTAGATTAGGAAAACAAATTTCAAATGACCATTATTTTTATCATTAATACAAATTCAAACAACTGCATTATTATCGTATTTTGTACTTATGTAAAGCCCATCGCCATTGTATTGACTACACATGAAACAAACACCAATAACATTTAACGTAAATTGCCCGTTTATTTCCGTTCACACTTCTTTCCGTTAATAGTAAAATGAGATCAAATGTATAACACACGCGTTATTAACATAACAATCACATGATTTTGTATATATTGTTTCTAATTCTGATATCTTTTTCTTATATTAATCATGGACTAGTTCTCTTAGCAATGTATCTTTAAATGGTTGTATCGCACTTTCAACATCGTAATGCTCGTAGGAGTAGTGGACGTATTGTATTGTATTATAAGGATCACTTAAAATGGACTTGAAATTATCAGAAATCATCACGATAAAATTATTTGGTTAAAGCCAGATCATTCATTTTTTAAGACTAAATAAGATATTTATTTATGTGGTGTCTACTTATGGGGTTGACAACCGCCAGCTTATAATGTTTTTAATAATGCTGATTTATTTGACACGCTTGAAAACGATATATCTGAGCTCAGTGGTTTAGGCTGTGTAATTATAAATGGCGATCTAAATAGTAGAACTAGTAAAATGCATGATTTTATTATGCATAATAATGTTTATATTTTATTTAACGATTTAGAATATGACCCAGACAGTACCCCTGTGCGGGCCTCCATCGATATTGTAAATAAAAGTCACACTATCAAGTTATTAGATTTATGTAAATCGTCATCGATACGCATTGTTAATGGTAGAGTAGGCCGCTCAAATAATTATACATACTTTTCAAATAATAGTTGTTCGTTATAGGTTATCTATTGATGCATGAACGAAACTTTTCAATGATTGGCGACTTCAATATTTGTCCATTCATTTCATGGAGTGACTTTTGCATTTTAAATTGCTATGTAATTATATTACACGAGAAGATCAAGAAAGATCAGAGATAACGTACAAATGGAACAATGAACAGAGAGAACAGTTTCGCCCAGGAAGTCTTTGCTATACTTCGTTTTTACCATAAAAACAACAACACAAATGTGCAATACCAGACGAGTTGTTTATTAGATGATGACGTGCAGTCAGGTTAAGTAAGTATAAAACGAGCACATGTATTTATGTAGAGCACAACACAATAAAATTCCCTGGCTAATAAAGTCCTATGCAGTGCAACCGACCGGCCACGAAAAACCAGAGACGGTTAACTCTGGAAACCTGTGTTCGTTTGCCTAGTGTCGATCCACAAAGTACGAGGGGTGATCCAGAATTACGTGGACTTCTTACATATTTTCTATATTTTTCGTCCAAAGTATTCTGCATAGACGGTATGAAATTTAGGTCTATAAAATTAATGAGTATTGCAAAATTACGGAATGTAAAATAACAGGAACGCACGGTCGGCACACCGTCTTAAATTAACGTTTACAATCTTTTTATGTATCTCTTACAACATGCTTTTCTTCCATGTTTATCTATGAAATTCCGCCAAATTACGTCACATACTACGTTGACTTCATACTAATATACTGTTCAAGTTTCTTAAGTCATTTCCGTTTGAAAGTTGTTATATTCTGACTTGATTACAAGCACAGTCTAGGACACAACATGGCGTCATCGGACTTTGTGGAAGCGCGAGACGATGAAGTTTTGCATTTATGATAATGATGGCCGAGGTGAAAATGAAGCAACATGTGTCGTTCATTAGTATTTAACTGGCATTAACGTTTAAGAGAATGATGATATTCCATAGAAGACGATAAGGAAAAATCCAGATGAAGACGAGTGGCACGACGTTTTTGACGTTGGTGAAGAACGTCATCAGAGTGGATCGCCATTTGACGGTTTTTGTTGAAGAAAGCATCGTCGGGGCAGGATACGGAAGTGCAAAGAGTTTTAAGAGACGATTTAGGGGTTCATTTTTTCCATCTATTTATATTTTTATAATATATGCAGTGGATTACGCGCCATGTGTCAGTGTTGTTAGGTAATGCTTCGAAAAAATATGACGCTTTATGAGCGCAACGTCATCGACGTCATTGGACTGTGCCGGTCGGGTTCAACCATGTATCGTCATTTGATTGCAATTCAGCGAAAATTCAATGTTTTGCTCTGAAAATTGCAGGACTTATGTAGAATATGTTATATGTATTGAATGTGAAGTTTTTAAGTTCTATGTGAAATGATGTTTGAATTATTAAAAAAGTCCACGTAATTCTGGATCAACCCTCGTATGAATGTCGAACCTCATTCATTTGTCTGGTTTCAATATGGATATAAAACAGTGAAACAAAATCACCAAAAATATTGAGGTGAAAATTTAGGTTACGAAGTGAACTGAGTGAAATCGACTGGTAGAATGACTCTACACGCTAATATACCAATATAGCACGAAATCCTCGTGCAAGACTGACCACTACTGTATTAAAATACTATCATTTCGCCAAGACAAATATTTCATGCTATACTAACGAAACGCGTGAAATGAATAGTCTTTGCTATACTTCGTTTTTACCATAAAAACAACAACACAAATGTGCAATACCAGACGAGTTGTTTAGAATACAAAAAGAGCGGGCTCGAAAAATGAGATGAAAAGAATAGCTTATCAAAAAGATAATATGTTTTGCAAAAAAACAAATGACGAATTTTGAATCATTACACTTAAAGTAATCTTTAAAGAAAAAAACAAACTACAAAGCTAAAGATTTAGACACTTGCAACCTCCTCTCCAAGGAGTCACAGACATATCTGTCCTTACTATTTTCGCTCTTCCAGCGACCATGACGTTTCCAACAACGATCGTTAACACCAGCATTCGCCGCGCACGTGGCGCCACCTGCACGCAAAGAGTGCAAACCTATGTTCGAATCCCCAACCACTTCTCTCAATCTAGCCAAAAGATACTCACGAGTTCTCGTGTAACTCAGTGGCTTATTCTTTAAAATGAGTTTGCATTTATCTTTCGATCTATTGATAGGCCGAAAAAAACACTATTTTTCAGACTAGACAAATTTGCTGCGCTAAAATACCTTTGTAACAAAGTGTATGGACAAGCCGCTGTAGAACCAATAGCAATATCTACTTTATCGCCCCTGCGATACTGGTCAGTCTTGCTTCCCCTTATAGCTATTGTGAAGTAATCATCGTAAAACTTTATATCGTTACAATGCAAATGAATCAATTCATCAAAACGCAAAAAATCCATTAAACGCTAAAACAATCATACATAAATCACGTAGAATGTAAACATCTGTAGTGCTAGAATACTTGTTACACAAACTTATTAACGTGTCAGTTAAAATGGGATCCTTACGTTGTGTCGGTTTTGAAAGGATTCTTTTTTGCAGTTTCGAGCAGGTTTGACACGAATGAATTAGCAGTAGGATCCGGTAAATTCCTGAGTGAATGTGCCCATTTAATGCTGTACACAGTTGCGCTTATCACAGAACTAGAAATGCGTTTGTCGATTAATTCAGTCAAATATAAGGCAACCTGATTTGGTGAAGCTGGAATTGCTTACCTCCCTTTGATGTAATGAAATGCTTCCACTTGTTAAAATAACTCATATACTTTATGTTCGTATTGTCACTCCTTGCACCCGCCAAAAAGTTCGCCATCTTGTCCGACAGATTACCGAATACGTCACCATCCAATCCACTGGTGCTTAACTCGTTTTGGATACCCTCTCTCAGGTTTAGGCCTGCGAAACATAAACATACATGAGTTACATAAATCTCAAAGCCACAAATCCAAATTTAAGCGGCCTGCCGTCAAAAATTCCGTTCCTTCCGTGTCCCCGCCTTGTGAGACGGCCAGGCTGAAAAACAATACAATCATGTACAAAACCAGCCTTTTCGCCGTCACTCTGAAAACATATTGGCCAAAACGGAGCAGATTTCCACATAGGAACTAACAATGTTGCTTTACACTGTTCTTTTTTATCTTAATAATGCAGTCATTGATCAATCTCGGTGGAGGAACTAGCCAATTGTTCTCTCCCGACCATTGTACACTAAAAGCGTCAACGGACGTAGTACCCGGACACCAGTACTTTGAATTAAAATTGGCACATTTCGCATTGTAGCTGCATGCAAAACGAGCACATGTATGCGGTCCCCATACACTTTCTAAGTCATTAAAACAAATTGCTTAATAGACCAGTCATCACTATCCGTACACCTACTCAGAAAATCAGCTTCAGTATTGTTTTCCCGAGGTACCCACTTTGGGACGAGTGTAATATTGTGCGTGTTACATACATTGTCAACATTCAAGGCAATATCATGCAAATAAGGCTTTTTACTGCCAACCTTCAAAATGCTAGGCACATTTTTATTGTCTGAATTAACAATGATCTCACGCCCTTCCAGGCAGCCAACTGAGCTATGTAAAACTCTGTATACAACCTCAAGCTCTCTCCAAGTCGAGCTTAAATCACTCTCAGTTTCACACCAACAACCTACCACGACGCTGTCGTCAATGCCTTCAATATAACCACCAAACCCAGCTCCACTGGCGTCACAAAAGACGACTGCTTGATCGCTTACAGCACCCACGTCAGGCACCACAACCTTACATTCCGCCCGCCAATGTCCCGAACGCCCGCATCGGAAGCAGAGGCCCAGACGCCTCGTCTGCGTACCACCGCCACCGACCACAGGTATCGTAGAAGGGGTCCTGCTTCTCACGTCGACATTGTCCGATGAAGGAACTCCGTGATAGGGCGCGAAACGCCGACCACGTGACAGCCGGTCTTGACGCAACTTCCGGTCCGCTTTCATCTGGGCCCTGTAGATTTTCTTCTCGTCATCCGAGTCTTCTGCAAGAGGGTGAGCCTCATACTCTTGAACAACTTTCCATCCACTATCAGAGGAATCCGCAAGCTTAATCATTTTTTGTCTATGAGATAAAATGTCCATACCCTCTGAAATTTTCCTGTGCGCCTCGGCCACGGGTTCCGCGGAGTGGTTACTCAAGGAGTCCTGGAGATAGCCGTCAGCTTCTTTCAATTTGCCAAGAACTTTCGCGTTGACCTTATGCTGTTCTTCATTTCCCTTTTGCCGGAAAGAAAAAGACTCGTGCTGGGCGAGATTCTCTTGTATCGAAGAAAGCTGAGCTTGAGAAACGTGTTGCCTATCCGAAATACGCTTTTCAAAAGCATCCAATTTATTTGTAATAATGTTTTCTAAATTAGATAAAATGTTATTTTCTTCCATGGCTGCACGACCTTCAAAACTAGAAATTTAGGTTACGGAGTGAACTGAGTGAACTCGACTGGTAGAATGACTCTACACGCTAATATACCAATATAGCACGAAATCCTCGTGCAAGACTGACCACTACTGTATTAAAATACTATCATTTCGCCAAGACAAATATTTCACGCTATACTTACGAAACGTGTGAAATGAATATTATTGGCTGTCTGCCACAATTCAATACAATTGTTAATAATATTGATAGCACTGGACAATATGTAGATGATGTTGTAAATGATTTTTCAAATCTTATACAATCTTTGCCTGATCCTTTATTCTCAAAATTATTATAGTTATAAACCTTAAACTTTATTTCTTTTTGCGTGCTTGTGTGAAAACAATGACTGTTTTGGCGCTGAATGAACTTTATTAGAAATTATCTTTATTTGTCAAACAAACTCTGAGTATTAGCAGATCAACTTTAAATATTGATTTACAATTATAACAGTTTTGTTCATCCTCACCTGATTTGAATATACACTTTTTAATATACATATGATTTTATTTCATATAATGTATAACCTATGTCATACCATATGTTTATTTATTGTTCATTTGTAGTTAAAGAAAATTGTCGAAAACTGACATAAACTTGGCATCCATGTGTACACTGCATTGAAACTTGCTAACTGAAGTGCCACATAGTTTACAATTTATCTAAGTTTAGCAGTTATTTCGTATTTTTCATTTAAAAAAGATTATTGGGTATGTCTACCAGGTAGGATTCATTTCTTTTGCGTGATTGGCTAGTCGGTGTTATCACGTGATATTACCGAGGTAGGTTTATAACTTATGTCACCCGAATAGAGTAAGCCTTTTTAGCTCAGTGAGTACGACGCTGGACTGCAATTTTGGCGACACGGGTTCGAACCCGGTCTCCGACACATTTTTTTTTACATTTTGGTACTTTTTACAATATCAAAGCGTAACACATTCTATAAGATAATTGTCCTGAGATTCGTTACAGAAAAAAACTTTTTTTTTTGGTGCCAATACGTGAAACAGCCCCTTTAAGAAGATGATGTACTTTGTACAAGTCATAATAAAATATATGTTCTGTTCTTTTCTGTTATGTTCTGTTCAGTTCTTTCATTGTTCACAGCTATGTGACATAGTTTCAAAGTTTCAAAGTTTATTGGCAGATCGGCATACTGCCTTTGGCCAATTACATTGCAAACATATATATTTGATGGCCAATATTTCATGTAATACATACACGCACATATTTATTTTCGCGTGACCTATTCAGTAATAAAATGTTGTGCATCTAGGCCCAATTTCTCGAAACTTCTTAAGTCTCTTATAACAGGATTAAGCTAAACTCACTTTTTTTGTTTTTCAATAATTTGCATAATATTTACTTCTTTAAGAGTTTTTATACTTTACGTAGAAAATATCTGTATGTAAATTACATTAAACCATTTTTAATTAATCAAAATTCAATTTAAGTATGTATTTTGTCTAATTGAAATAAGCTACTTAAACCTGTTAAGCTTAAGAAGTTTCGAGAAATTGGGTCCTGGACGCTAAGATGGAATGCAAGTTGTAAGGTTACAGGACACAATTTAAACCACTGACATTGAACGCCAGTTAGAATACAATCGTTCAATTATATGTATTACCGAATTAGAATATGATAATGTATAAAATGAAAAAAGGTTCTTGAGTATCACAATGTAAAAACAAATAAAGTCTGACAACATTCAAAAAAGTCAGATATACATTACATGAATTCGTTGCACGAAAGGAATGTTTATCGAGGTGTGAACATGATCACACAAACTGATATCTACCTAGATTAAAATTTGTTTCACTAAAGTATGCTGTGAGCGACTACGAAACGGCGAGTGAGCAAAAAATGTGATTTCGCAAGTGACGTAGCCACGAGTAATATTTACTTCTGTTGTTCACGATTCTACACTGAAACAAACACTGTCTTTCCTAATACAAGAGGGCCATAATGGCCCTAAACGCACGCCTAAGCAAAGGGCCACAACTCTGTGATAAAGCATCAATAAAAATGTTGCAATTTAAAAAATATCTCAATCGATGACAATGTCTTGTTTTATATGTGTTAGGGGTCATGCAATTAAGCTTTCTATAAAGTTTCATTGATTTTGGCCTGGTAGTTTTAGAGGTTTTTTTAAAAGCTAAACAGTAAGTCGGCCATTTTGTTGTTGTTGTTGTAGATCAATCTCAATGCCTTGTTTTATTTTCGTAGAGGGTCATGCAATGAAGCTTCCTGTAGTGTTTTCAGTCAATTTGGTCTGGCAGTTTCAGAGGAGATATCTATTAAAGCAAAACAGGAAGTTGGACAGATTATTGTTGTTGTTGATCAATCGCGACCCCTTAATATATTTTTGTAGAAGGTTACCATTTGAAATGGTAGTTTTAGAGGAGATATTTTTTAAATCAAACCGGAAGTTGGCCATTTTGTTGTTGTTGTTGTTGCTGATCAATCGTGACCCTTTGTTGTATTTTTGTAGAGGGTCTCCCAAGGAAGCTTCCTGTAAAGTTTCATTGATTTTGGAGTGGTAGTTTCATAAGAGTTTGTTTTTTTAAAGCAAAACCGGAAGTCAGCCAATTTGTTGTTGTTGCTGTTGTTGTTGTTGTTGTTGTTGTTGTTGTTAATCAATCGTGGCCCCTTGTTGTTATTTTTTTGTAGAAGGTCACCCAAGAAATCTTCCTGTAAAGTTTCATTGATTTTGGAGTGCTAGTTTCAGAGAAGATGTTTTTAAAGCCAATCAGGAAGTCGACCATTTTGTTGTTGTTGTTGTTGTTGTTGTTGTTGTTGTTGTTGATCAATCATGACATTTGTAGTATTTTTGTAGAAGGTTAAGTTTCAATTAAATTGGACTGGTACTTTCAGAGGAGATGATTTTTAAAGCAAAAAAGGAAGTCGGCCATTTTGTGGTTGTTGTTAATCATTCAAGACCCCTTGTTGTATTTTTAAAGAGAGATATCTAAGGACGCTTCCTGTGAAATTTAATTAAATTTGGACTGGAA
Organism: Mya arenaria; assembly: GCF_026914265.1. NCBI lineage: Eukaryota > Metazoa > Mollusca > Bivalvia > Myida > Myidae > Mya > Mya arenaria. Next base: position 17,137,548 of record NC_069127.1, on the reverse strand, counting down.
GTCTTAGAGGTGATACTATTTTAAAGCAAAACAGGAAGTTGGCCTTTTTGTTGTTGTTGTTGTTGTTGTTGTTGATGATGATCAATCATGACTCCTTGTAATATTTTTGTAGTGGGTCACCCAAGGAAGCTTCCTGTTAAGTTTTAATTGAATTTAGACTGGTAGTTTCAGAGATGTTTTTTAAAGCAAAACAGAAAGTCGGCCATTTTGTTGTTGTTGTTAATCGATCTAGACCCCTTGTTGTATTTTTGAAGAGGTACATCCGAGGACGCTTCCTGTGAAGATTAATTGAATTTGGACTGGAAGTGTTAGAGGTGATTTTATTTTAAAGCAAAACAGGAAGTTGGCAATTTTGTTGTTGTTGTTGTTGTTGTTGATGATGATGATCAATCATGACCCCTTGTAATATTTTTGTAGTGGGTCACCCAAGGAAGCTTCCTATTAAGTTTACATTGAATTTAGACTGATAGTTTCAGAGGATTTGTTTTTTTAAAGCAAAACAGGAAGTCGGCCATTTTTGTGTTGTTGTTAATCAATCGAGACCCCTTGTTGTATTTTTGTAGAGGGACATCAAAGGGCGCTTCCTGTGAAGTATCATTGAATTTTGCCATGTAGTTTCAGAGGAGATGTTTTAAAGCAATTATTGAATGACAGACTTATGCTCTGTGTAGCTCAAATTTAAAATGACAAGTAATTGTAGTGAAGCGCCGAATTGCTTGCGAACGTAGTATATACACGGGTGCAAAACAGTGGCTCCAGCTCTTTTAGTTGCTGTATATAAAAAAGAGTCAATGACACTTCCGAGCTCGAGCAAAAGGACCGACATCATAAAAGGTAAGTGTGACTCGTTATTTAATCTAATATCACAATTATGAATGCTTTTTTTGAGAAATCGGGGAATGCAGTGCCATATCAATATGTTTGACACGTAATTCGTTTTTTTTAAGCATATTGTTTATGGAGTTATAAGACCGATTCTCTCATCAAACACATGCATGTATACAATCGAAAGTAGAACATTCTCACTTATTTTCAGCTGAATTTCACTCAAGAAGTTTACATTTATTAAAAAACCAGTATTATCGAGCGCTTTTATTTTATCGGGAATAAAAATGACCGCCTGTTTAACGGAATAAATAGAGGATATTTGTTTATTTCAGTGTAAGATCGTATTTTATTTCACGAGTGTCATAGACAAACATATTGTAGTTTTTTATGAGTGAAATTAAATACGATCTTACACTGAAATAAACAAATTTTCTGTTTCTTTTATGCTTATTTTCGGAGTTTTATTTGTGTTTTTTATTTATTTTTGAATTACCCCCTTTTATGAAAAGGGTGGGCTTTACGCCGCTACCCGTGGGGCGCCCCTCATGCATAATTATAGCTGTCAACTTTTTTACTTTCGGTTTGCTGAGAAATAGTTCTCTGCTATTCATTCTTATAGCTTAATATTCGCTCGTTTTTTATTGCAAAGCTTTATGAACAGTAAAAAATGAAGTATTATTAGTGCACAAATGTTCCAAAAAATAATGAAAATACTTTTTATTTTGACCAAATTACTACGCCGCTATTAATAGAATGAAAATTTGGAAGGTCAAATGTGTTAGCAAAACAAATGTGGATACTCATTGGATTTTAACCATTCTTCTTAGTTTAAGACTGCATATACGCGTGTTTTTATAGTAAGTTAATATACAGTCATCTTACTGTCAGAGACCAGTCTGTTTCGCTTTAAAATGTTTGTTTTTCAGAAGAGTAAATACCACGCTAGTTTGTTGACACATTTTGAGATGTGGATGGGGTAAAAAATATCGGATCTATCTGTAAATTGTTGTGTGAATTCTCCAGGAAGCTCATTTTACGTACTACAACGGTTAACAGTTCAAAATACATTTGATCGACGCTATAAAATTTTATTCATGTTCGAACAGTTGTTTTTGTCTGTAATTTGTTTGGAATGAAAGCAAATGTTCAAACATTCAGCTTCAAAGATCAGTAAAATGTTTGATAAACGGGATAACCGGTAATAAACGGTAAGTTGTTAATTTCCAATTATATATTTATTTAAATTTATAAAATATTTCTTTATTTTTTTAACCTTTTTTGACATAATTTACTGAAGTCCAGTGTTCTGTTTTGACCAAGGCAAGTACATGTAACAACAAAGGATTTTAAAAGTAGTTCTGAAAATTGATATTTTCACTCCTCATTTTGCAGTGAAAATATAAAATTGATATTTTCACTGTTGTTATTTCACTGTTAAAACCCCATATTTCATCGTAAAGCATGAAAGAAACATGTTTATTCTTTTTTTCTGAGTTGAGCTGCAGCCAAAAGTCAGGGAGCTTGGCCCAAAGCGTGGAAGCAGAGCCAAAACGCTGTATAAAAATGCACAGTTTGATGAGAGATTTCGGAGAATTCCGAACGCTAAATTCTTAATTAATAAAGATTACTTAGTAAAATTATGTTATATATATTACTCCTCGATATGTTCCAAGTCAGAAAGTCAGATTCGAAGCAAAAACTGGCATCTATTTTGTTCTGTTAGATATATGTTTATTTATTCATTTTCTATCTATAAAAGTGGGCGAGGATACTTATAATGTGTTTATTTCTTTATGTTATCGTAATAATAAATCAAACTTGTGCTGTGTTATATCATGATAAATTGATTAAGTTTGACAATATCTGCATCTAAAAATGTTAAGGGATTTTAAAAGTGTTTCAATCATCGAACTCCTGACTCTTTTCATATTAAACCATGTGCGATTTCTGTTATTGTAGGACTTTTATTTCAACATATTTGGTTCAAATATAAAACATATATTTTAATTGGTAGGGCAATCTAAGGAACAATACTCATCAACAAATAGACTGGCAATAATATTTCTTGTGGGTTGATTTTCATTTTGACCAATAAAAATTGAATCCTGATTTTATTATAACAGATAAAACTAAATGTTCGTTGAGTCAGAAGGAAAGTCCTGGTTGGTAAACTTGTATAAAATAAATAGATAAAATTAATACAACTGGCAATAAAAATATATCTAAATATTGTATATTCTGAAATAAGTCATGACATAAATGAATACAATAATACAAACCTTATTGATGGAAAAACAAGCAAATTCGTTGAATTTCCGTCTGATTAGGCAAAGTTCATAGATTGGAAATGAAAAGTAGATGGATTATTCCTATTAACATGTTATATTGCTGCAGAGAAATGGACTGTTATGAACGTTGGATATAAGTTTGAGTTTGTTTGGTATTATTTGAAATAAATGTTTTGTTTACAGAGTAACATTTGCAAAAGTTTATATGAATTTGAATGATTTCAAGTGAAAATTCAGATATGTCTGAAGTGATAACAATAAATAGTGAAAAAATGACATTTTAAGATACCTGTTGATCATGTTAACTGTGTGTTATTATTCAAGCTCATCGAGTTTTACTGCTATGCTATTTATTATCATGTGTTCAGTTATACATGTATGAACATTATCCAACCAATTACTACCATGAAATGGTTTCAGACAAGAATTTTGTAAGGTTTAACCTAGTGACCTAATTTTTTATCACATGTGACCAAGTTTTCTAATTTTATATCACATGTGACCTAGTTTTAAACATGTAAAAGAGTTTCTCAAGAAAAACATTCTGATCACGTTCATGAATATTAGACCATACATAATGCCTCTAATGTGTTCCAAAGATTTTTCTAAGATGTGAGCTAGTGATCTAGTTTTTGACCAATGTGACCCACTTTTAGGTCTCGGGAAGCCAGACGAGTCACTGCGGAACATGGTTGAATATACGGGCATGTACTGAAACCCGTACATCCAACGTGTACGGTAAGAGTACGGGATGTTGAATATACGGGTGTGTTCGGACCTGTATATTCATAAAACTCGCACATCTCGAGTATACGGGATTTGATGTACGGGCGTGTACTAACCCGTACATCCGTGTTATAATAAAAAAATGAATTCTGTAATCAATTTAGGTCTTTGGGTGTTTAATTTGATAGCATACATGATGTGAACGACATTTTTACCATTAACTTAAAAATTACTGTTACGTAGAAAAACAGGATGGTGTCAGTAAAAATCACCTTTGTAGATAATCGAATGCTTTAATAGGTTTCGACAAATTTTGATGAAATGATTAAAATATCTGAATGATAACAAATAAATAAATTGGACAATACTGAGTTTATTGACTAACGACTAATACTTAAACTATTTTGATGGATGTACGGCACCGTACATCTCCGTATATCTTGTACTCTTTCCCGTACACCCATAAAATAAAATAGTTTTGAATTTTGTAATCAGGTAAGGTAATTTGGTGGATTTTTTTCGAAAGCATATATGATATGAACAACATTTAAACCATTGACATGTATAATTATATTTTTCCGTGTTAAGTAGAGAAACAGCAATGTGTTAGTAAGGGTCACGTTGTGTAGAAAATGTAAGGCTTTTCGGGTTTTAACAGGTTTTGATAAAATTAACACGACATGTTTATGATGAAAAATGAGATTCGGCAATGCTGGGCTAGGGTTGATTTACGGCTTGTACTAAAAACATTTTGATGAATGTACGGCACTGTACATCTCCGTATATCTTGAGGGGATGGACATGTATGGTCTCCGTACATGTTAAGTGTACGGGAATTTATGCTCTTCCGTACACCTTGAGAGTACGGATTATACCATTCCCGTACACGATGAATATACGGGCTTATACATTTCCCGTATATTATGGATGTACGGAAATATACAAGTTCCCGTACACGCTGAGTGTACGGAAAAGTAACAATTCCCGTACACTATGGATATACGGAAATGTACTCTTTCCCGTACACCCATGCTTTAAAATAGTTTTGAATTTTGTAATCAAGTAAGGTTAATTGTTCTTTCATTTGACAGCATATATGATATGCACATTTATACCATTGACTTGCAGAGAAACAGGAATATGTAAGTAAGAGTCACGTTTTGTAGAAATTGTAAATGCTTTTTGGGTTTTAACAGCCTTTGATAGAATTAAAGCGACATCTTTGTGATACAGAAGAATAAGATTTGACAATGCTGAGTGGTGTTACCTTTGACAGCATAATATTATATGATACGATCAACATTTATTACATATGCCATTGACTTATTCGTTTTTCCGTGTTTCGCAGAGAAACAGGAGTCGCGTTTTGTAGAAATGTAAACGCTTTTATGTGTTATAACAGCCGTTGAAAAAATGACAATGACATCTTTATGATACAAAATAATTGAATTCGACAATGCTGGGTGGATAAATCCACGGCTAGGGCCCGGGATGTTTTGTTTCCCGTACATGATGAATATACCGGCGTGAACAAATCCCGTATATTATGGATGTTCGGAAATATACAAGTAACATGACCCGTACAAAATGGAAACACGGACATGTTGTGTTTCCCGTACACGCTGAGTGTTCGGGAATGTTTAGTTTTCCCATATATGATGAATATACCAATTGGGAATATAAGTTATGAGGGGAGGGGTTCACTCCTAAATGTTAGGACTATATATATATATAAACACACAAGGCTATATCACTTTTAGTGAATCGTAGGAATTAACTAATACATTTTTCAGATAAGTCCACACAACTTTCAATTTATGGGTGACCGAAGAAATGGGGTGCATAATTATTATGTTGTTTTTATATTGAAAAGTGGCACCTAATATATTTAAGAAGTATCATCACTGTCTTTTTCTCGGGTACTTTTATGGCCTTTCCAATTAGCGCATGTCGCGCGGAGATCATTTATTTTCATAACCACATGGCTAGTGGGTCATAAATCTACGAAACACGTAAAATTATAATAAATAAATAAATAAATAAATAAATAAATAAATAAATAAATAAATAAATAAATAAATAAATAAATAAATAAATAAATAAATAAATAAATAAATATCCTGCAGATTTATCTCACTTATAATTGTATTCAAAAATGTTTTTATTATCTGTGACATTTGCTTTGATGAATGCTGATAAAATAAGATCATATCTAAGATAAGGCGTCAAAACAGACCGTTTACTAAATAAACACAACAAAAATATTCATTTATTTCCAGTTTTCTAATTGCATTTTATTAAAATTGCATGAAGTTCTAATTTTAAAGAAACCAGATTTGTTTTTTTTCTTAATTTTATTGAAAATGGCTCTAATTGTTAGCTTACATTTTTCATAGTTTGATTTCTATTATGAACTTCCTTTTCATTGAAAGCAGTTTACCCTAACCCTCCCATTGGTATGAGGGAGTTAAAATAAAGATACCCTTTAAAGATGCATTTCAAAGATTGAAAATTTTAACATTTTTTTAAGTTTTGTCTCATCTGCTGAATTTGGCATCAATGCCTTCATTTCAGTCATATAAGATAACTTACAGTATAACAGATCTCAACTGTTTTGAAAACTGCCGAAATATTTAGTTGTTTTTCTTTAAGCGTTAGTATTATTGTAACGCTTTTAGCCATAAAACATCAATTTTCAAACCTAAATATGAAAATTTGTGATCTGATCATTTGTCAGCAGTCAATCACTGAATTCCAGAAATTTACGCAAAATTGGCTCATTCCAAGACAAAGAAAAATTGTCAAAACGTTCAATTTGTGAGAGTGCAGTTATAATACTCATTTATTATTATGTGTGTAGACATTCCTTGTTAGAATTTAAGTCGCGGGGACGGTCGTCTAATATTTTTATTATTATACTACTGAAGTGCAGATTGGTGGTGGTAGTTTATACTCCGGGTCCCGGCGTGAGCACATTGGGTCCCAGAGTGACAGTTCAACCACCGCACACCTATTCTGGGCAGAACCAGTTCTGGGTGCCTTCACCTCTGCAAGGAACTGACAACTTCTGTACATGCCAGGGGCAGTGGTACAGTGCGAATGGTCGTAGAAAGGATTTCATAACCAATCACAACAGAAGTGACCTGGTCCGCCCGGAATCGAACCCGGGTTGTCCGATTCAGAGTCCAACGCTCTACCGATTGAGCTAACCGGGCGGAATGAAGTGCAGATTGTCGGTGGTCATGGCGGATAGCAAAGGACAACTGATAAGCCACGCATTATTTGGACGCTGATTGGTCAGTCGGGTATTGGCCGGCTAGTTTAACTGACAGCCCTCGTGATGTCAATTAGTGACATTTTGAAAAAACACATGGCCAGTGGGTCATAAAACTATACGCAATACAATTAAAACACACACATTCTAAAACATATTAATTAATGCGACAGACTGCGGGCAATTTTATTACCGAATTAAATATAGATTGAAATGCATTAGCCAGCTTCCTTATCTCACTAATTAGTGTATTTAAACAATTGTGACAACTGTTTTGAAAAATGCTGATAAAATCCGCTCTGAGAGGCATCTGTTTTTAAAGAAATTAGACTTAATACTTATTAAAATCAAGAACAATAATTATTAATTTCAAGTTTGCATGATAGTGAAAGTTCTGAATTGAAACTTATTGTTCATCTTCGTGGTTTAAAAAAACAACAGTTTAACAATTCAATCAAAATTTAAGAAGCAAAAAAATCAGATTTGTTCTATTTCTAAATTTATTTTCAACGGCTCTAATTGTTAGCTTACTTTTTCATTGTTTGTTTCCCATTATTAACTTCATTTCATTGATAGCGATTGACCCTATTCCATCCATTGGTATGAGGGAGTTGCAATACGAGATACGGATAATATTCCCCCCGGATGATTGCCCCCCCCCTCAGACATTAGCCCCTAGGACCATAACCCTCCCGGAAGATACCCTTAGTGAAAAAAACGGACGATATCCCCCCAATATTAAAATGCATATTATAACAAATTTGCAAAACAAAGATTTTTATTATAAAATGAAACAACCCAAAGGCATAAATCAATGAAAAAAATCATGAATAGTGACAAATAAACGGGAAAAGCATGTGATTTTACAATGAAACATTTATTATTTTAAAAGTTAATTGTTTTCTCTGTTATTTGTTGACTAAGCACTTATTTAATAATCTTTGATCAGGAAGTTATCACCTTTAATTATCATTTGCATTGACCTTTAATTATTTAATAGGGTGATAATCCTTAATGCGATAATGACATTATATGTTTTGTTTTTTTTTGAAGATGTTTTATATGTAAAGTCATTTATATATATATATGCAGGGGGGGGGGGGGTATCGTCTGGGGGCTATTGTCTGGGAGGGCTATCATCCGGGGGGATATGGTCCTACGGGCTAATGTCTGGGGGGGGTCAATCGCAAGAAATGCGTAAGTTTCAGTCAATATAAAGCTGCTGGTCATTTAACCAATCAAGAGCGTATAATCAATAGCCAATAGCGCGAGAATCGATACCATTTGTGTCATAACATGAGCCAAATAGCAACAAGGAAGAATACCCAACAATAATGAGGTAAGACTACGAGCTAGCATATTATAAGATATAATTGTTATTTATTTTTTGGTGGGACTTCGATTATAAGTTGTTATTATGTCTGTGAACCGTGAATTGGTATTTATAATTCGAACGTGAACCATTGAACAACCGGATAAACTTTACTTCTGATGAAATGTGGGTTTGTTATTTTAATTAAGGTTCGTGACTTTACGGTTTCCCATAATCCCTTGCGCACGCATGACTTCCGGTAAAATGTAAATAAGGAAGACGCTAGCAATTGTGAAGAAATACAACAGCAGGAATGCAGTTAATCCGATCAAAGTACCGCTTTTCGATATGGTGGGAATAAAAAAAAGTATATAAATAGTTCATATTTGTAGAAGAAATCAAAGATTTATCCCATTGTACACGATCACACTCTAGTTTGATTAAGTGGGTGGAGTAAATTTGCAGAGCAGATTTCTTGCTATGAATTATGGTATGTCGGGTTCTGAATAATTATAAGTATATGAAAATTTAACCTTTATATTACAGTTATTTAGAATTTCCAATACAATTATTGGATGCAGTAATTTTACTCCTATATCAAACTAAGTCATTCTAAAATTCTGTCCAGGCTTCTGTTTTGAATAAAAAATGACGTTTTTTAAGCCTGGACAGGCTAAACATCATTAAAAAAAAGTCTGGACGGTATTTTAGAATAACTAACCTCAATTTGTGCTTATGGTGAATTTTAAAACAAATTCGTTATGTTTAGAGACAGGACTTCAAGTATGGCAAAAAGTGGAAGGTCCATCTAATCTACATATTTCTGTGATGACAGAGCTCCACGGGTTGGTCAACAGGGCTGTTTTACCTCAACGAACATCTTGTCTAAGTATGTTAACAGTAATATTAAGGCAAATACTGTAGTGTAGAACTGAAGTGAATTACATTTATATTAAATTTGTTGTTGTGTCTAAGCCTAAGTAAGATGCAGAGGTTTTTTTAGACATACTAATTTATTTTTTTGATTATGTCTCAGGGATATTGCCATATTTCAACCAATAACTTTAATTGTTTGATTTTTGTTTTTGTTTTTATTATGGCACTCACAATAAAAACAAATTAATGTATAAGACATTATCCGCAACCACCTGTGTATTAGCTAAAATTGTGGAATTAAGTGGTTTGTATTATATAAGTAGTTTCACACATTTGTCTTGGTGACCACAAACTTGCAAGCGGCCAGGCCAGGAATCGAACCCGGTCACATGCGCTCATACCGGGAATTAAACCCGGTAGGCCTAGGTGAGAAGCGAGTGCGCTAAACACTGCGCTAACCGGACTACCGAAACAAATTTATTATGCAATTATTGGTAAAAAAAATGATTTTTTTAAACCTGGCATAGTGGCTCCAATTTTTTTCTCTTAGTAAACAACTTTGTGTTTCAGGTTACAGTCACGATGCGGCCAAAGAAGAATGCCCAGACAAAGCCATCCACCACAAGTGTGCTTCAGCCGAAATGTTACAGAATCTACAATGAAGTTTCATCCTTGTCTGCAGTTAAATTAAAGCAGTTGTGTGGACAGTACAATATAGACCCAACATTACCTAAGAAGGCCAAAATAGTATTTATAAGTCAAACTCTTGGAATTTCAACAACTGGTAACACTAACAATAACAGTGTAAATCACTTTAGAAAGACATTTGATAATCTTACATCAAAACAGATTGAAGAGTTAGAACAGTTGAAAACTAAAATACTGCATTGCATGCCAGCAGCAGAATGGAAAAAGACATAACAAAATTACCAGAAATAAATGATGTTTCTGTGAAACGCTACCTTCTTGACAACAATATCCTTGATAAATCCTCTGCCAGAACTTATAAATTATCGCGTCCATACCAGCAAAGGAACATTGTGCATTCTATTAAATACTGTGAGAATGAAGAATCAAGTAGTTTTGCAATTCTGTCTGCGCGATGTAACGCATCACAATCCTCAAATGCGGATGAAGTCAAAGTACTGTTTGTGGTTATTGATAAAATAACTGGTGAACCCTACAGTGGATACTGCACATGTACTGCAGGCTTTTCTGGAACTTGTGGACATGTAGGTGCTACATTGTTCCTCGTGGCAGAGCAGATGGCGAATGGAGTAGCAAAATTCACAAGCAATGACAAAAGGTCATGTACTGATAAACTTTGTGGATGGGCTCAGCCTGAAGGAAGCCATGTTGAACCTGACATATTTGAGAACTTTAACATTAAAAAAAGAAAATAAGCGAATGCGCAGAACAACAGATGATTTCGGGAAGAAAGTATTGGTTTCTGATCAACCAAGCTCTGATGCAGTTGCAGAGGTACATTCAAACCTAATCAGCGCCACTCATCATTTGGGACAGTACTGTCTAGCCATTCATGTGCTGAATCCAGGGAGGTTTCGAAAAGAACAGAAGGGCTATGTACAAACTCAAATACAACTGGAAGACACCATGCTGGAAAATGATGCCATGCTCGCATATTTATCAGAAGTAAACACCAGGACCACCCCTCTACCTGTAACAAGGATAGACCACAAGCTCTTCAAGGCACCTTCAGAAGCAGAGTTTGCTGAAGAAGTCAGTCATTTTACCCAAAAGGCTGCCACATATAGTGGGAAGACAGAAGAGATGTAGATGTATTAACAGTCGGTCAGGCCAACAATAGAGAATGGAAAGAACAAAGGCAAGGATGCATCACAGCAACAAAATTTAATAACGTAATCAAATCTGTGGAAAAGAAAAAAAAGAAAACCCATCTTTGGTAAAGGAAATTATAAACAAAAGTGATAAAGACTATCTTGCCAAAGTGCCTGCAATAAAATGGGGAAGGAAACATGAAGAAAATGCCAAAAACATGTATTTACAGAAATTGTCTTAATTTCACTCTAACTTGCACATTGAAGAACATGGATTAATGGATTCTAAGGAAATCAATTTTGTCAGAGGATCTCCGGATGGCATAGCAAAATGCCAATGCCACAATAAAATGAATAGACTGCTCGAGATTAAATGTCCCTATAAATCCAGGAATTTGACTGTGGAAGAGGGAATTAATCAAAATTACATAAAATACCTCGTAAAGGAAAATAACACTTTACAGCTGAAGAACAATTCTCATGACGGGTATTTTGCGCAGATACAAGGTCTTCTTGGCATTACAGGCTTGTCTCTTGCCAATCTTGTCATATGGACAACGAAATATCTGAAAATCGTTACTGTTAAATTTGACGAGGATTTCAACAGAAATCGGTTACTGTCAGCATGTCAGTCTTTTTTTCCGGCAGCAAAGTGCACCAGCTCTGTTGATTTCCTCTGATGCACCTGACAACACTTTGACAATTGATGTAAATGCCGTTGATGATCAACATGCCTTGAAAGAAGCTGGGATTGACACAACTGACTATAATGCTGACCAAAAGAACACATCTGATCACACACCAGAAGTATCATTATCAACAACCTCAGCCCTTTCATCACAGAAGATGCTATACAAATGTGATCAGTGCCTCAAAGTTCTTCCTGAAGATTCTGGTGACATCAAAGAAAATAATAGCAATGCAAGTGTGGGTGTGATTGTCCCAATTGTGGTGGCTGTGACATTTGGATGTGCTGGCCATGTGCTAGATACACAGAGGAGTGGGAACTTGAAAGGATAGATTGGTTCTGTCCACAGTGCACGAGAGATTGTGATTTGGTATATTAAAATATTCAAAGTGCTGTGACTGATGAGTGCTGTAACATTCTATGTGAATTTGTGTCAACACAGGTATAAACAAATACTTGTTTTTACCTTATGCATAGAAAATGAATGGTGCTTTATTCTGATCTCAGTGTGCTATATAATGATATTTTCCTTGTGATACACAGATATGCTATTCACTGATCGTTGTTACTTACTAGTAGTTACTACCAAGATACATGTGTTAAATATAAATATGTTTTTAAGTTAAATTTGTTTCTCTCAACTGTTCATTAGATACTGATATGTTATTCAGTATTCATTGGTTTCTATTTCTGACTATGCAAATATGTTTTACAGTTACAGTCTTTCATGCACATTGCACGTTATATGTGATACTTCATTCATATATGTTATAAACTGGCCAAACTTTCTCAAAACTTATCAAATCCCTTGGGATTAGGCTTAGCTTTCTATTTTTTCAATTATTTAATTAATTTGTACTTTTTTAAGAGTTTTTATACTTAAAGGAATTGTCTTTATGTAAATCACAATGTTAACCATCTTTCATTTATTAAAATTCAAATTAAAGTGACACTTTTATTCAAAATCAATACATACACACATGTATAACAAACATCAATTTTGAGTGATAAACCTTTAACTACGTCCTGAATAATGCATTTATGGAACATATTCATTACTGTTGGAAATATTGTAGGGAAACCGTGTATTTATTAGCTGAAAACGCAAAATATAAAATGATGGGTGAGTGCTAAAAGATTTACTGTGATCTATCATCATTTCATAAGGAGAAATACCATGTTTTAGGCACCTTTCTGCCAAATTAAACTCAAGGTATTTAATTCAACTAATTGAAATAAGCCTGTCAAGCTTAAGAAGTGGCGAGAAATTGGGGCCTTAATTGTTGAGTGAACTTTTAATTATCATGATACAGCATATGCACATATGCACTTTGAACATGTCATCTCATATAGATATGTTATTCACTGATCTCTGCAAGTAAATGTGTAAACATGTTTTTGAAGATAAGCCGTGCATCCTTAGTACCATCTATATTACTCCATTCGTTGGATGTTACAAAATATTAAAGCTGCACTCTCACAGATATACCATTTTTACAACATTTTTATTAGTCTTGGAAAGAGCAAATTTTTGCCTTAATGTCTGCAAACCGACATAAAAGATTGTTAACAAAAGATCAGACTGCTGATTTTCATATTTTCATTCGAAAATTAATGTTTTATGGTTTAAAACGTTACATACGGTTTAAGAAGAATGCATATACATCCAGTTTTTTAACTTATATAAAAAATCTGCGATCTTATTTTTGTCAGCAGTCTTATATAACTTGTTTCCTTGCATTTTCGCAAAAATTGGCTTATTCCAAGAATAAAAACGTTCAATGTTAAATCTGTGAGAGTGCAGCTTTAAGTTAGAATATTTCCTTTTAAAAGATTCAGCAGAGAGATTCTTTATAAAGACATTATGTTTTTTAACCAACAAATTTATTTAATTTTTGTTTTGTTTTATTACCTCAATTAAAAAACATCATTATAAATAGAATGCACTTAACATATCATCGGTTCATAATGATGGATGGCATACCTTATGTTGACTCGACTGTTTCTGTGATTCAGTGGCAGATCTGATATTAACTTATGTGCTAAATTGTGATTAATGTTTGCTACTTATTGATCGTTAAACTTACAAGTATCATAATAATAATGATACAAGTCGTTGCAGTTTACTAGTTATAGTAAAAAGTATTTACTTATGTCTGTGTTTAATGCATTGATTTGTGCCAATACCAGTATGCATTTTACTGTGCCAAAGATTTCACAAGTTCTAACTTGCTAAATAACCATTTGATGTTAAATAAATTGTGTTCTTACATGTGTGATGAATTTTTGTCATTCAATCAAATTGGTAAAATTTTCAGCACAGTATGCATACTTGTTTAAAGTTTGATCTCATAGTTAGCTTCATTCTATTGCGTTTAATTGCCTGCTTATACCGGTTACATGTATGTTTGGGAATTGTGATAGTATCCAATTTAAAATATTGTCATACAACTTTTTAAATAAATGTTATTAAAATCAATCATAACTACTTTTGTTGCTCCACTTAAAATATGGCCCTGGTTAGGCTCGAACCGACAACCTGTTAGATTGTACCAACTCATTTGAAGTAGTAAGCTTTAACTGAGCTGGTCAAATGAAGTTTTGATTCCATAAAGCATGCACTGATGGTTTGAAGAAAAGTTACCATTTTAAAATTTTATTTTCATGATACATGAAATTATAACTTATTCATAGAATAATATACTTCAATATGTTAAACAACATCAAGACAAAGAATACATCAAGGGCATGTACAAACTAGAAAACACTAATATCTATGAGTGACCTATATATTTCAGCAAACTTCATAAAGATTAGCCTAGCACATTTGTCAAGTCCATCATAGAGTGCTTCTTTAATTCAGTTCCTTACAATTGGCATTTGAAAGTTTGTTAAGTATGCACATACAATGAACACCTGGGTAATATTGTCCTGCATATTCAAACGCACGGTCCATTCTAGTAAGTAAATGTCTTTATTCTTTGAATGATTCGTTCCACATGAATCCTTGCCTTTGAAATATATTCAGACCGCTTCGCCTCCTCTGCTGTGATTTGCGCTCGATCACGCCCTTTGAAGTCGGGAATGAGAAGTTGAACACCCTTCTTCTTGAATTCCATGGCAACATTAAAACCCCTGTCAGCCATGACTGCATCACCAGTTTTAAGATTGTCCATGAACCCTTCACTATTTAATGTTATTTTTTTGTCTGATGCTCTCCCACCCCAGGCTCTGGATACAAAATTCACAGTTAAATTTGGTGAGAGGCCTACAAGAAACTTTGCGGAGTCATAATGTTTGTATTTGGAGAAGGTATTTTTCCTGACATCCAAGTTTGCTGCTCTCTGTGCCATTAGCTCAAGTACCACCTTTAAACTACTCAAGTCCTGAAAGCACTTGGCTTGTTCCTCATCAGATACCTGTATTTCGAACAAAATATTCAGTTCATTTGCCAACAAGTTGATGTGTGTCGTGAATATACTCGATACATGGGTTGGGCTGATGTCAAAGGTCATGGCCAAGTCCTCGTTAAAATTTCCAGTTTTAAGTTTAACAAGCACAATAAAAAGTTCCTCCTCAAAAGTTAATTTTCGCTCAGGCCCTCTTTTAGTTGATGATGATGTTGATGTCCCTCTTGATCCTTTCCAATACTTCAGGTTGCCACCACGTATTCTAGTCTGCAAGTACTGATTGCAAGTACCTAACAATTCTTGATAAACATACCAATTATTTATATATATATATATATAGTATTTATGCACTGTGCTGTTTGTAGAGTTTTGTGCTGTTCTATGTTTCTTGTTTGTGAATTTGTGTTCTATGTCTTTGGCGTTTGCCCATTGCCACTAAACCGGGTTTATGTTTAAACTTTTTGCTACTGAGCATGTTGCTGTAGCTTTTTGCATAATTATATACTGAGTCAAAGCTTGAAATACTTGGTAATTGGGCATGTTTGTGTAAAATTGAAATTTGGCAGGGTTGTCCCCTATGTTCTCAAGTCGAAGTTGTTTATACATCAAGACAGATGCTTTTTCCTTTAACTCATCTATAGTCTCTGCATCTGTAACTTTTGTTTTCACTCCACATGCCACATAGTTATGGTCACCATTCCACACAGCGTTTTCTAGCTCAGAATTGAAATTCAGCCGAGTTGATGTTGATGTCCGTCCACTTGACGTTGAAGTTTCTATTTTTCTTGGCATCTTCTCGGTAGTTGGAGATGGAGTGGTCATATCTGAAATATGCAAGTACATACTTTTATGAGTTTCATCTTTTAACCTAATGTTCAAATCTAGAGTGGAACTTCATATTTATAACAGTGCACTGCCATAGAATAACATAATTACAATGGAGATTGAGTCTAGTCTTTGAGGTTTTTCACAAAAAAAGGATTCCTGGAACTTTACCATAATTCATGTTTTGCTTATTTACCATATATTAATATTATATTATCCATCAGCTCGAATACAGGGATACTTCTTCATCCATATCTCCTTCAAATTTGATCCGTCAGTGAACACAATGTAGATATAATCATAATCTTTAATAAAACACAAAACACTTATCTTGTTCACTTTGTTACATTTACATTGCAAAAAAATGTAAAGAAAAAATCATACCAGCTTGTTTTGACCGTTGAGTTGACCTTTTGATGGCAGAGTTTCTCGGAAATATGGTTGCTATATAGGCTACATGAGCTGGTTCATCAACTTTCCTTCCTGAAAGATGATAAAATGCAAGTTAGTATCTTAATAGTAAAAACAACACTCCATGCATGTATAATTTGCAGCTGAATACATATATTCAGACTGATTTGCTGGTGCCAAACAGTTAAAAAATAAAAAAAAAAAAAATTCATGTTAATTTCTAGAACATACTTGATGTCAAGAACTCTTGATAGTGATTTTATTTTGGTTAAAGGCATGCGGCTAATGTACCCATTTTACAAATATACATCATGAAAAATCAAGTTAAAATAACCTCAATATAATAAATACTATATATATTTCATTTGAACTCCTGCTTCACTAAGGGCATGTGTACATTTAAAAACACTGACTATTTACCAATATAAGGAAAAATGTAAGTATTCTTTACCTCATTCAAAGTGAATGGAGCACACCCTGGAATGCCCCCTTTGGCACAAATGGAACAACCTTGCTGTCCTTCATTTCCCCTCGTCTTATTATGTTAAGCCACAGATCTGCCCGCTTCTTCTCTTTTGGAAACCTGTAGAATGAGATGTTCAGGCCCTGCCGGTTGCACCTCCCACGTGCATTCGAACAGCCAGGTACACAACAGAAATCTCCAACAGATCCAGTGTAACGACCATGTGTTTTCGGAGAACCGGTTCGAGAGGCTGTTGGATTGGGTTGTTCTGACATTATGAGCTAGCAGTGCTGTCAAATAATCTGAAGAATATAATAATATAAACTTATTACACAATTAATTGATGTTTGTAATAAAAAGCACTAATAAGTGTGATTGAACAAGGAATGTCACTGCCTGTACCGAAGCTGTTGAACTGCAAATGTCAAGGCTTTAATTGTTCTTGTTTATTAAATAATTCAATATTCCAGCTAGGTAGCGTTTGCTTTACACAAAAGTTATCTATAACTAGATTTATAATGTACAGCACGGTTAAAATATACACGGTAACACCAGAAAGACAAACAATAACAACTGTCAAACTTTGTACCAAAATTCCACCATTTCCGAAAGGTGGCCTGCTGAATACACCAAAATGCTCATTCAATGCATTTATATCTGGGTAGTTCTAATTTATTTAAAATAAATATCATAATGGAATGCAATTAAATGAATAAATTAACGCATACCTCACAAATCACTCAATTAGTCGATGTTTTCTAGTTGAACAAGGAAGTCGATGTCAATAGGGCAGACATTTTACCGGAAGTCATTCGAGCAAAGAAGTATGGGAAACCGAGACAAACCGAATTGTGAGCTTAAAATATTTTAAAGTAGAATAAATGCACATCAGAATAAAGATGGCAATTTAAAAGGTTTGACATTTTGACATTAGACAATTTTTGGCTCGCTGGTACAATTTTGAGGGGAAACAAAATAATAAATATGTATGCCTTTATGAATTAATACAAGCTATGTATTGAATTTACTTTGATTAATTATTAGTTGGCATACATTGACAATTTTCCATAGAAATGTCATGTACACCACAGATTTATGTTTATGTATTATCATCACATCTGGGAATGGACTGGTTGAATTGTTTAGAGCTGCACTCTCTCAGATTGACCGTTTTGACATAGAATATTTTGTCTCAGATTAGCTAACTTTTGTATAAATTCCTTCAATTCAAGCACTAAGATCACAGTAAATTGCTAAAAAACTGCCAAAGATTACAGTTTTTAATGCTTTGAGAGTGCATCTTTAACAAGTCTAGACTTAGACATAATTATATAGTTTATGTCACATTTTCTAATGGTTTTTCTATCATGGGGTTTTCTAACTTCATGGTGATGAATTTGCCATATGCTGTATTATATCAAACCTGCATTTCAAATATCTGTAAGGCATAAGCTTGGTTTCTCTGTATATTATTTTTTTCAGTGACCTGTTGTCCGTGCGCAATTTAACCTTATGCCTGAAGCCAAGAAATCGCGGAATGAACTCATATTAGTTGTGTAATGTTTTCTGAATGTTGATTTAACAGTCTGTATAAATTGTTGTTTGACAAGACAGTGGAGTTTGAATCATACAACATTTTGTTTGAGCAAATGCCACAATGAAATGATTATGTGAAGGCAGGTCTAGAATGACATTTAACATTGATTCCTCAAACATGCTATTTTTAAATCTTATGAATTTATATAAATAGTTGTTTTTCCTATGTCTATAAATAATGTTTTATAAAAAACAGCATGTATTTGTTATTTCTTATCATCAGTGTATAATACGGTCAAACCCTACCTAGGTCCATCCCGTATAAGGTCCGTACATTCATCCGTGTACGGGGTCCGTATTCCAATCCCGTACATGTTGCGTGTACGGGTCCGTTTATCCATCCCGTACACGTTGCGTGTACGGAGTCCCATATCAATCCAGTACACGTTGCGTGTACGGAGTTCGTATTCCAATCCCGTACACGTTGCGTGTACGGGGCCCGTATATCCAACCCGTACACGTTGCTTGTACGGGCTCCGTATATTCATCCCGTACATGTTGCGTGTACGGGGTCCGTATATCCATCCCGTACACGTTGCATGTACGGCGTCCGTATATCCATCCCGTAAACGTTGCGTGTACGGGCTCCGTATATTCATCCCGTATACGTTGCATGTACGGGGTACGTTTATCCATCCAGTATACGTTGCATGTACGGGGTCCTCATATTCATCCCGTACACGTTGCATTTACGGGGTCCATATATCCATCCCGAACATGCGAGTGTACGGGCTCCGTACATCCATACATATTTTTTGGCCAAAAATGCTATGCTTAAAATATGTATTTCTTCTAAAATACATGACAGGAATAAAAAAAAAACTTTTAAAAACATTGATAACTCCGTATATCTACGGGTACGGGGATGGATATACGGAAGTCCGTACACGTGGTGTTCCTTATACGTATTCGTGTACGGGTCCCGTACACGTTGGGTGTACGGGTCCGAACACGCCCGTATATTCAAGATGTACGGGACCGTTCTTTCCCGTATATTCAACCATTTTCCGCAGTGAATGCCTCTTGTAGGGTATAGGCCCTAAATGGCAAAACTGGTCCCAGCCTCGGCACGTGCAGGGATGCTGAGATATCTTCGACATTAAATACCTCATTGTGAGGCATTTTTGGCGCTATTTCAGCGTATAGGAGAGCCTCGTAGGCGAATGGAAACGGTGACGTAATGACGACAGAGATGCACCGATGATGGCGTAATGTAGGGAATCGAGAGACAAAATTACAAGACCAGTACCGACCTCCTACCATTTTGGTCCGGAGATATCTTCGAGATGAGCTTCCCTTTACAAGCACTGACGGAGCGCGTTGAAATGTACGAACTTGGGTAAACTTTGACGCGTTAGAATCCGGTGATCAAAAACGTCCCCGGAACCTCGACGAGTACATCTTGTATGGTATAGGGTCCCCTAAATGGCAAAACTGGTCCCAGTCTCGGCACGTGCAGGGTCGCTGAGATATCTTCGAGATCAACCTCCCCATTTTAAGACATTTTGGGCATTTCATCGTAAGGGAGAGCCTTGTATGCGAATGAAACGGTGACGCACTGACGTAAGATATGCAATCTGGTCCTAACCAGGTTTAAACAGTGTCTGTGTGTATCACGTGATAAATAATGTCATCAATGCTACATCGGAAAGCAATATTTTTATTTAAAGGAAGACCTTAAACAAGGATGGTTTCGCTATTCACCTTTTAAATGAAACAGAACCCAGTCTGTGCCGATTACATAGCCCCGCCTTTGGTATTTTATTAGTGTTTAATCGAATGTTTAGTTTCTTAAAGCACTTTGACAAAACTTTTCGCAAAATCGCCACCTGATTGAGCATTGTCAAAACATTATTTTGGAAACAGGTTTGTCGAAGTGTTTGAGGAAACTAATCACCTAATCAGCTTTTGGCAAACAAAACGAAGGCGGGGCTCTTTGGGGGGCATAGACTGCCCTTTGTTTCATTTAAAATGGTTAAGATAAAAAAAGAAGATATTTGTGTTTTAAGTCATCATTTGAAGCAAAATGTTGCCTTCAGACCTAGCATTTATCACTAAAATTCAAACACGCTGTTTTAAGTATTTTGAATTAAATACAATTGTCTACTGGTCGAAAATCTTTTGGCATGTAATTGCCATATGTGGAAGTTCTTACCCTAGAAATGCCAACTGTGTTTGCAAGTCTAAAACTGTATGTATGCATTTTATTTTATGAAACAAGATTATGTAGTTATTCTGATAAAATACCATGCTAGCATTTTAAATAGAGGTAATAATAGAAGTTTAAAAGATAATTCATAAGATAATAAAAATCATTAAAGACTACTCGAAGTTGCCTGTTTTGAAGTTTTTTCTAATGTTTAAGAGTAATTGCCAAATAATGGTTAAGATTTTATCTGTTAACAGATTTAAAAATCATAGGTCTGTTATTTTCTGTGATATTATTGCTTATTTTTTAAGGATGCTCAGTTGAGTTGCCGCTGTTTCACACATGTCTGATATTTGTGTGTCAAATTTTTACATGTTATCTTGTTCTACTCCTTGAAATTTAACCTGTTTGTCACTATGTATTGTGTTGTTAGATAAGATGAATGAGTTAATTTAATAAAGTGTTTGCCTGCATTTTATTAAAAGACCACCAGTCAAGGCCTTGATTGCTTTCTGTCTCTAGTATTGACTTTAATACTTTTGTTTTCAGTTGCCAGTAGGAAATTGTGCTGTCATTAGTCTAACTGTTGAGATGGGTATAGCTTGTAAATACACATATCTTGTTGATCAGCATGGACCGCTGAGGGACAACCTTGAGAATGGGATGTCTCGTGCTTGTGTGGTTGCCTACTTTGACTCCTTGTTTTCTTTCTAAGAAGTAACTTTTCAGGAGACCACATGTTACACCTGTGATACCATAATATTGGAGTAAGCTTTGGACAAGTCCGCGGCCCCTACATAACGGTTTTTATAACCAGTCATCCACAGACCTTGGAAGTGTAGTGTGAAATTCTTTCCGCCTGTAATAGATTTGCCTCTGGCTTCGGATTTACTAGTGGTTCGTGTGCGTGATGATGTTGCCGCGGCGTTAACTTGCCCTGAACCCACTAAAACACTCCAATATGAGGTAGGCAATCGGGCGTACGCAACTGTCAATCCTAAACCGCGGAGGCAAAAGAGGCCAGCATTGAACAAAATGATTGCCTTCAGTAATTATTGTTTAAGTTCGAAAATGGGTCAAATCGGGAGTAAATAACAGCAACAAGATCTACTAAGAGATTAAAATTTAATAATGTTCACGGTAGCATCAGCTGTCTTCATTAAATCTATGTAAAGATGGAATATATGTTTTGTCGAGTTAACAAGTAGGACACTAGGTCTAATAAGAGAAATATGTGATGAACAGTAATTACCTAATTATAGATGCCATGGCCACATTTCCATATTATTAGGTAAACCATGGCATAATGGACCTTTTGAATGTTCAATATCAAACTTTTTTATGGAGATATAATTATGATAAGTTATCAGGAATAAACCTTTAGAATTGCATCGACTTTTAACATAGGTAAACATATTATTAACAAGCACTTCTAAATATCTTTTTAGGAATCCCATCAAATAATTGACATAACAACCCAAATATGGTTGTATCGAGGTATTTAATTGGCTTTCTTTCATGCCTAACGATGAAATATGGGGTTTTAACAGTGAAATAACAACAGTGAAAATATCAATTTGATGTTTTATAAATTTAAATAAATATATAATTGGAAATTAATAACTTACCGTTTATTACCGGTTATCCCGTTTATCAAACATTTTACTGATCTTTGACGATGAATGTTCGAACATTTGCTTTCATACCAAACAAATTACAGACAAAATCAACTGTTCAAACATAAATAAAATTTTATATCATCGTTCAAATGTATTTTGTACTGTTTGCCGTTGTAGAACGTAAAATGAGCTTCCTGGAGAATTCACACAATAATTTACAGATAGATTCGATATTTTTACCCCACCCACACCTCAAAATGTGTCAAAAAACTAGCGTGGCATTTACTCTTTATCTGGAAAACAGACATTTTAGAGCGAAACAGACTTGTCTCTGACAGTAAGATGACTGAATATTAACTTACTATAAAAACAAGCGTACATGCAGCCTTAAACTAAGAAGAATGGTTAAAATCCAATGAGTATCCACATTTGTATTGCTAACACATTTGACCTTCCAAATTTTCATTCTTTAAATAGCGGCGTAGTAATTTGGTTATGTATTCATGCCCATCTTAAAATAAAAAAGTTTTTCATTTTTTTTTGGAACATATGTGCACTTATAATACTTCATTGTTTACTGTTCTTAAAGCTTTGCAAAAAAACGAGCGAATATTAAGCTTTAAGAATGAATAGCAGAGAACTATTTCTCAGCAAACCGAAAGTAGAAAAGTTGACAGCTATAATTATGCATGAGGGGCGCCCCACGGGTAGCGGCGTAAAGCCCACCCTTTTCAAAAAAAGGGGGTTATTCAGAAATAAATAAAAAAACAAATAAAACTCCGAAAATAAGCATAAAAGAAACAGAAAATTTGTTTATTTCAGTGTAAGATCGTATATAATTTCACTCGTGGTCATAAAAAACTACATTTTCACTCGTGGATTCTCCACTCGTGAAAATATGTTTTTCTATGACACTCGTGAAATAAAATACGATCTTACACTGAAATAAACAAATAGCCTCTATTTATACCAATATCGGTAAACGTCTGTGTTATAAAAAAAATGCGGTGAATGTGGTAAAGGTCTCACAAATTAAGATGCTACTTGAAATTGATAGTTTGCTTAAGTTAGAGAAATGCAATTATTAATAGTAGTTATTCTTTGAAATTCAGTCAAACCCCTTCTATCAGAGAGAAAAGAAGTCGTCAATCGCTCAAAAATAATCTCTTGCTGACTTCCGGCCCAATACAACAATTATTGGCTGAATAATTAACAGTGCCTAACTTCAAAGTGGGTGAATTTTCTTAAGAGAAATATGACATACCTTTTGTATTGTTTAAATCCATTGGCTTTGATCAGATATGTTAGGATATGTAAGGTTATCATGCCTAGCTAAAACGAAGAGTATAAACGAAAATCACTTCAGAGATTTACGACATTGTATCGTTAGCGTGTTAATAAATGACTCATTGTCAATCGTGCGGTATGTCAGCACCCATGACGGTCACATCGCTTTCAGCTGCCTTAAAGGATTGGATGTTTTGGCCACACTGCTCAAGCTCCAAACTGACATTGATGCCTTAGTTTCAACAAAAGAAGAATACAAATTTATTCTTCGATGAAAAAGACAGACTTTCAAAAGTATTTTTCCTGCAAGTTGGTCTGAAAAGTTTTATTCAAGTTTAAACATAGCCCCGTTTAATGGCACAGAGTAAACGCCAAAACCTCACAACATACGTGAAGAGATCTGTTTCAACTTCCGACTCTTAATATATACGTAGATATGTCCGCAAATTGGGCGAATTATCAGATCTTGTTATTTAGTGCATATTAACGACCTACTAAATCGATTAGAAAATTCTGGCTATGGCACAAATGTTGGTACAATTGCTGCAGGGATTCTTACCCCCGAAAACGACATTACACTCGTTGATTTGACACAATCTGTTATTCAGCTTAAGCTTGATATCATTTAAGACTACGCAGTCCTTCACAAAATTGGAATTAATATTACAAAATCTAGTTGTTTGTCGCTTCCGCTTATCAGTTCCATGGTCAGTAACATTTGCCGGACAACCGCTTGGTTATGTCGAATTTTCCACTCATTTCGGGATATAAGTTAACTCTATCACTTAAATATGGGATGTGAAAAACAAAACGTATAAATGAAAGGTGCCAAAAGGGCAAACACTCATTCCACACTATGAAAGGTTATGTCTTATACAGCAAAGGTCTTAGTCCACTCACTTCAGTAAGCATATATCGAAAAGTCATTATTCCAACTATTTTATATGGAAGTGTATTGTGATAAAACCTCAGACATCGGATCTCAATATTATCAATAAAACTCAACATTATATTGTTACAATGATTCAAGCTTTTAATAAACGACTTAAAATAACATTCCGACATGTGTGAGTCAATAGTGGGACTATATCGTCTAATAAGCTTTGTCGTGATCCACAAATTATCCCTTCTGTAAAAGATAATGACGTTGCTATCCGATAGTTTAATCGTCAAAACAAAAATATTGTAGTGCATAATGTAGAACGTTCCAATTCAAGCTGACAAAGTACTGTCCATAAAACCGTTTAACAGATTAAATGTACTTTCTGGCGCGAAAGACTTACAAGTGAAACGTACTTTCTACTGTTCAAAAATCTCCATAAACAAATTGAACCATGTGCTGAGTGGTAGACCGCAAATATTCGCTCGGACTTAAAACTTGCGCACTTCATTGCTAACTTGTGACAAGCCCTCTTCACTGAACTCCGTGTTAATTAGCAAATGAGTTTTCTTTGATAAAACTGAACATATTGTTTCTGCTTGTTCGGTCACATTTTTATATACCATGTTTTATAGCGCTAATACCATATAAAAATACACGTTCAAATCAAAACTTCATATCACAGATTATAGACAAACAATGCAAAAGGAAATGAAAACAGAACAACCTTTCTTAATAATGTAACGCTTATAAAATCCAAAGCCTTATGGTAATATAAAACAGAGAACACAATCAACAAAAACATTTTATACAACATTACAAAATAATGAAATCATTCGTAATAGGTAGTGACATTTAAAAGCTAAAAAATATATGATACAGTTTTAAAATTATATATAGTCTAATAATATCTACTTGATGTTATAAATAATCAGTTTCCATATATCCCAGTGAAATAGTGAGTTTTGAGTGCTTTTTTGAAATACTAAATGAGTATTTCATCGAGACAGTTAATATTATGTCGGCTAACCTCTTTGAAATAAACAGCCCCGCCACAAAGTTCTTCCTAGACCATTAACACGTGCATTATATCTTGAAAACATCCGGTAGGTGCATGTCGGCAATGTTCAAATTCCTCAAATCTTCCTCAGTCTTGAAATCAGTGAGTCTGAATTTTTTAACAACGTTTGTGCACCGTTGGAAAATCTCTCTGTACAATTTGAAGTCAATCCTATCTCTCCACCACTGTGTGTTGTCTTTCTTCCGTAAGTCCTCGATGATCTTGTTGTTAAGGTCGCCTTCGTTCGGGATAACAACGTCCAATGCCGTCGCGTCTTCCGGGCGCTGTTCCATGCCCAGAAAACTGTAAAGACTCTTTATTTTTCCACTCACATTACGCTTTAGATCATCGTAAAACACTATCTTTACCCTGCCCGGGTGCTTCTTCATTAGATCCATGGAACCTTGATAGTCTATTTCCATTTTTCTGCACAGGCTTTCTCCCATTTCAACGAAGTCACTGACAATCGACTGGAACGAGCTCTCCAAGCGGCTATTCATGATAGCGAATGGGTTACGGGTTGGATGACCTTGAGATCGGGCTTCCGGTCGAGGAGAGGACCCAATGAGTCAGTGGTGATTCGGAGCGTCTTGACTACCAGGTGCCGGAAGTTAGAGCAGTACAGGGCCTGCATCGGCAGACAGATGTCCCTCGGCTGTCGTTTACTGTAACGGCACTCCGCGTATCGCCGCCAACTCGGACCTAGGAGTTTATGAATTTAATTTTCTTTGAGAAATTGTAGGGTAGCAAGTATACAGCCATATGATATAAAATGCAGCAGTATATTTAGAGGTTTAAACATGGCGGAGCCGGTCCGTTGGCCCGAGTACCTAATAACGTCCCGCTCCAACATGCATTAACAGCTTTTTTTTTTTATATAAATTTACTTTATTCTTCGTATGGTTTACCTACACTCCAGTTGTATATTGTTATCTATTTTAGGCTTGACGATGAAAAGTAAACTTACACTCAAATGTATTCTAGTTTTTGAGAGCTAGTACAATGTTTGAAAAAGGCAAAAACTTTTGTCACCAATTTATTTTTCCATCAGTTTCAACTTTCCTTTTTGGGGCTTTGTTTGTTTTTTTTGTTTTTTGAATGGCATAGCGGATTAAAAACGGCGCCCTAATAGTATTCACTAGTTATCGAACACTACCCATTTTCCTAAACTGCGTTCGCGTTTGCCTCCCTTTATGATTTTCACAATTAATCTGTTCAAGCAGATCAATAAATTGTGATTATTTAGTTAAGACATTAGTTCACAGTCGCAAAATTTGATTTTAAGGCGAAAATTGAATTAACGCGCGAGCCGGTTACGGGCCGTCACATGATATCGATTATCGGCCCTGGAGGTAAAACATAATCGCCATGCAAATAATCGCTAAAACCCTGTTCAACAGTGTTTCTGTATTCAGTAATATATGCTTTAATTAATGCACACATTCCTATTTATAGTAACATTTTATTATAGATTTTTTTCTCGCCAAAATTGATTAGCGTTTCCGCCCGTGAGATTATCACGGCACATGAGAACGATTATGGCATACTTGTCCGAACTCTCCTAGGCTTGATCGACCCTAGCTTTGCTCTCCTTTTGTAATGAACATCAAAATCAGGCGAAGAAAAAAGGAAATATTTGAAGAACGGCAATATTGCAGACTTATTCTGAAAACAGCTATGAAAATGTTGCCTATTTTAATTTCCAGTCACTCGTTATTTTCACAGCTAATA
Organism: Mya arenaria; assembly: GCF_026914265.1. Classification (NCBI taxonomy): domain Eukaryota; kingdom Metazoa; phylum Mollusca; class Bivalvia; order Myida; family Myidae; genus Mya; species Mya arenaria. The sequence goes on along the minus strand of NC_069127.1, from coordinate 17,110,326 downwards.
CCATTCATAAGCAATTTGTTATGTCCCAGTTTTATGCTAATCATATATTTTATTATTCCACAAAATAATGGTTAAAACCAGTTCAATTCATTGATAAATGATATAACAAATGTATTATACAGGATAATACATGGTTGACCATCGCTTTTGTTGATAATTATCCCTCGGGCAATTATTTTACCACTTGGGCAATTATCAACCAAATCCCACGATCAACCATGTATTAATCTATTAATAACTTATATTAATGTCATACCAGCAACAACAACAATAACAACAACAACAAATATCTTTATTACACTCAAGTCATACATAGATGACAACATGAGGACAAATAAGTTTAGTCAGCAGTGTCAATAAAAGCTTAATTATACTAATACGAAGAACGATGGCTTTGTCTCGAGTGGCGGAAATAAAATGGTTTTGTATTTTTTTCATGGTCGTACATGTATCGAATTATATCTTATCATGGAAAAGAGGAAGACATTTATTTTAAATATATTTACAAAATATGAGGGATAAAAGGGATATTCAATATAGTGCCAGATTACAAAGGCTGTGCCTTGGACAATATCGTATAAATAAATTACAAACGTTATTGGGGAACTCAGTATAATTAATTCAATTTAACAAAAACCTAGAGCAATTATACTGGCTGACATGCATTGTGTATTAAATGTTTTACAAATAACGAAACTCTTGTCAATAGTTTAACAATTGTGCAAGTTAACATTTCCTTGTATTTAATTGTATTTGGCCTATTGAAATAATAGGTTGGTTGGTATTTTCTTCTGACATTTGAAAAGGATGGGCAAACTAATAAGTAGTGGTATTCATCACCAAGGTCTGACCTACAAATATGACAGTATCTTTCTGCGTAGTCAACATTATTATACCTTCCTATTTATATCGGGAATTTGTGGTTCACCGTACGGAATTTACTCATAAAGAGTTTCAAATTAGGAGCAAGATTTAAAAAGTATTTTTCTAATTCGAGGGTTTCCTTGAACAGTGAGTAGTTTTTGCCTTTAGAAGAGTTATTCATTACAGAGTGCCAATCTTGTTTAAACTGGTCGATAAGGACTTGTTTAACACATTTATGTAAATTAGGGTTTATATTTGTAGATTGTTCTAACCATACATTGGAAAACCCAGTATGATCTAAAATTGATTTGATGTGATCTGTCCATTTAAAAGATCTGGAAATATCATTTTGCATAGACTTATAGCAAATATGTGATAATTTAGTTTGTTTACCTCGAAGAATGGATATCCAGAATTTTATCATTTTACATTTTATGGTAATTTCTAATGGGTATCGTCCAGTTTCACCATACAGCATATAAGCAGACGTGCTCATTTTAGTTTTTGTTATTTTTCTGAGAAAACTAAGATGAACTTGCTCAATATTTTTTAGGTTTTCATAGCCCCATACCTCAGCAGAGTATTGGCAACATTGTATGGTCAAATAATTGTAATTTTAAGTCTGTCGGTATATCTAGATTGTAATACGTTTATAAAGCAAGTGCATTGCGTTTTTGGCCTGTTCAACTAAATGGGGTTTTTGCGTTAAGAAAACTTCCAGAGCTTGAAAAGAATACTCCTAGGTATTTATATTTAGTAACCGTTTCTATTATATTTTCTCCTATTTTGAAATTATAGCGAGTCGGCCTATAAGTGCCAAAAACAACTACCTTTGTTTTATCGATATTAACCTTTAAATCAAAAGTACTGCAATAATTATCAAAATCATCAATCATTTGTTGCAAATCAGTTTCACTGTCGCTAAGTAGCGCTGTATCGTCAGCGTAAAGTAGGGCGAGTATTTTTAAATAGGTAACCAAAATTTGTTCATTGCGTACACTTATTTCGACTCCTGTGTTGTTCAGATTAAGAAGTTAGGATGCCATATCATTTAGAAAAATTGCGAACATTACCGGTGACAATTTTTCTCCTTGTCGGTCCCCTTTATTTTTATAAATGGGCCGAATAATACCCGCTGTCCAAACTTCGGGTATATGACCGGTCTCCAAGATAATATTAAATAATTTAACATAAATTGGCATAAGAGATGAGCACGTAGATTTAATGTGTTCGTTAAGGATGCAATCAAATTGAGACGGGCATTTTCCGTTATTCAAATTGTTTTCAATTTCACAACGGGAGAACGGCCGATTTAGTATGTCATTAATTATTGTGCGGTCTAAGGGAGGCAACTCGAAAACTTCTTGATTACTACTATCATTCAGAGTTTTGAAATGGTTATACATATCTGATAAGGGGGGTAAAGCACTGCGATTTTTTTATTCACTTTGTTAAGATACGACCAGTACTCTTTGGGTTTGTGGGTTTTTAAATTACAAAGTTTACGCGCTGTTATTTCTTTATGCTTACTTATAAATTTATTCATCGTTCTTTTATAAGCGTGACTAGCATTTCTTAAGTGGCAAGCGGCGGATTATGGTCGAACAAGCATCCTGCTATACAGACCTGCGTATTTGAGGTTGTCTGTGACCTGCTGCTGGACGAGACTGGATATTCGGGAGAAGTCGCAGCGGAAGATGTCCGCGAACACATCCGTCATCAGGTCGCCTACGGTGGAGTTCCTGTAAAGCATCACACAAAATACCACACGGGTAGGTACAAACATGTATTTAATCATATAATAATACACACAGTTAGAAAATAAGAATGTATAATTAAATCTCAGTTGTGTATTAAAGAAGGAGTGTGGTTCATTATTATTACATTTCGTGGTCTTTTTATGTACAATTCGACATTGTGACGTCATGCCAGATAATAAAAGGTCACATTTCCAATCACCGTGTATTAAATGATGGTTTGAATGGAACTTTGATATATACAAGGTATAACGATGCTTTTTAATGTATATCATAAGTTGGTATGATTTTTACACGAAATGTTCACGACAACCCTGGGTGTCTAGAAACCTCTTTGTAAAATGACATTGACCTTAGTGTCAATATTAACAACGCAGGTTCTGCAACGATCTGCTCATAAAAAAGCTTATTCAAAGGTCATACTGACATCTATCTATCGTTGTTCAATCATTTTCCAAGTCGAAATATACAACATTTTGATATTGCCATTAATGTTATATTTCACTAGGAAATGAGGCTGCCAAAACTGTGCGCGTTTCACACGCTCATAACCAGACAACGGCAAAACAAAAACTTTTACCGACAGTCTTCATTTCTCCGAGATTTGTTGTGTACATTTATAAAGATTTATATTTAAATGTCTAGTATACCCAACAATATAGGCACTCACATGGGTACTTCAGCCACCAGCTGCTTCATGTCCCTAAGGTCGCGTGCACGGTTTACAGCAGCCAATCCTAGTTCCCTAAGATATAATAACAACTATAAAGAAGATGCTTGTTGATATCAGTGAAAGATCGTTTTTATTTCACGAATGATGTTGAAAATCATATTTTGACGAACGACCATTATTTAACCAGGTAGCTTTATTGTTTTATTATACTTTGCATGATTTCGCTTTGAGAAAAGTTATGCCATGTAGCTTATATGACATATCATATGCAATATCTGATAATGTATTCATACAGCTGTCAACTTCGATGTCACCACTAGCGAAGTTAATACAAAGTTCATCAAACAGGTACCTTTTTGGTCAATGTAAACAGTTCATTGCAAATAAACATTGCATATATAACAGAGCTTGTTTTATGCTACATGGATATTCATTCAACACTCATTTTCAAACATCGGTCTGATATGCTTGAAGACGGGTCGTTTTCCAGATAAAAAGTAAAGACCACGCTTGCTTGTTGACTAATTTTGGGTGGATGGAATAAACATTTTAATGATTAGGTAAATGTTGCGTGAAAAAAAATTGATTCATAAAATTACATCGAATTTATGTTCTGATATATTTTCGTCCGTAATTTGTTTTTTTACGAAATCAAATGTAAGAACATTCATTTGTAAGTGCAAAAAAAAGTTTGAAAAACAAGATAAACATTTTCTAATAAAATTCAATGATGTTTATTTTCAAACATATCTTTATATAATTATATGCAATAAAAGAGATAGTCTGACTCAATTTGCAAAACAGTTTTCTATGTCTGACTCTAAACATGGACTGTGAACAGTATTTAATCACTTTTTGTAGGTGTATGTAGTTGTAGACATGGCAGCAACTTACCTGCACGTGTTGTTAAGAATGCTGCAGACGGTGCCAGGCGACCGGAAGTACTCCTGCTCAGAGAATCGCCAAAGCGGCTCGTAAAAGTAGAATGCATCAGGCCTGAAACATACAGGCAAAACGACGTCATTTACCGTTGGCGTATGAAGAGGAGTAATTAAAAATACCAGATTGACTGAAAAAACTAAATCAAGGTTTGAAACCTGAATGATAAAAACAAATTAGCCACTGTAATTAAACAACAAAGATATGAAGCAATGAACACTCTGAAAATACATGTTCGGGCTTTAATTTGTATCCGCTCTGTTAGAATTCAAATTTTATATAAAACTTCAGTTCAATATGAATCAAATAATTGTACAACTATCCTCAACACGAACCTAAAGCCGAAGAGATTCGCTGTGAATCGGGATCCGCCGTTCTGGTAGGCATTCACCAGCAGATCATATCTTTCCGGGGGTCGATCGTCCCGGCTGTTATAAGCTGTAATGCACATGTGACAGAGGAGGTGTTTGGTTATATACGGATGGGTTGAGGTTAAAATGGTGAAATAAGCAATAAATGCTATCGCCGGCAGTATTTTAGTTCATTCAGATGGAACGCCTGGATCGGGTTCTAAGCAATATTGAATCTCTAGACCTTTTCGAACATTTTGATTTAATACATTTTCATATTCAAGTATAATGATGACGATTTATTTAAGTTCATTAAAGTGTAAATGATTTTTGATATATTTCGACTTAGGTATGACCTATTTTACCTTTATGTAAATAAGTATGACTGCTTGTAAATTCCAAAAATGTCTTTATTCAGAAATGAGTATGCCTTTGTGTCAATACGATCAGTACTATTGTCCTTTCCGATAACTCGATTATCTTTCCCTGAATACTCTTCAAGTGGACATGCGCAGAAAGCGGAAATTTACTTTCGGGGACTACACAAACCAGGAACTAAACAGCAACAAGTGAAAATGGAAAGTAAAGATTCAAAACATATAAAGAAAACGGGCAGGAAAACCCCTAAGTACTGTTGTATTTGTAAAGGAATTTACAGAGGGAAGGTTATTGATGGGAGAAAAGTGTCATTGCACCGTTTTCCTCAGAACAAACGTTTATGCAAACGTGTGTGGGTGCAGCGATGTAAAACGGTCATGATATCGTTCCACTGGAATGAACACAGACGATTGTGTAGTGAGCATTTTGTTGGCTTCAGAGGACCTTCTTCCCAGCATACACTTCCATTTATGTTTCCAACTGAGACTGGTGCTACCAAAACCTTCCAACCAACGGTATTTTTTTTCTTATGTTATTTTAATTCTTCCTTACATGCACCTCAAAATGAATTATGATATATCAACGGTGCAATTATGATATATCAACGGTGCAAAAAACAATGTCACTGCATTTATTTGTAATTTTTGTAATTTTAGAAATAATTAAAGAATTGTTTTCAAATACAGCCTTGATAAATGTGTACCATATAGCCTGGCAGAATTTGTACCAAAACATTTATCTTATACAGTTTCTTTTGCAATTTCAGCACCTTGATGAAGACGTAGGTGATGATGATGATGATGGTGATACGGTCAATGACGATTTAGACCTAGAACTGTCAAATGATGATAGTATACAGCCACAACTGTCATTTGTATACCCTTTCGGACATGCCATTGATACCTCGGTCCACCTGCATGATTACTGCATCGGACCAGTACTACAGCCACAGAATCAGTCCTTTAGGTATTGTTCAATATATAGATATTGCTTGTTGTGCTATAAAATCGATCTGATTATTTAATTACTTCTGATCATTTTTCTTCATTCTTTAACAAAAATAGGAAAATGTAAGTGTTTGTAAATGTTTAAGGCCAATAAATCAAACATTTGGTTCGGGTTACCAGACTGTACATGTAAGATGTGGTAAATGGGTACATGATCAATTTGTATATGTTTCAGATGTTGTGACACACAGACTGAGAACAACTGTGCAGAGATGGAAGTACAAACCGAAGAAAGTTTCCTGGGAAAAACAGCACACTTCAGTTCACAAACAGAACATTCTACTAAAGACTTTGGTGTACACTGTCAGCTACCTATGCTCACATGTGATGACGTAAAACACAGTTTGTACACCGGAATCTCTAATCGAGTTGTGTTTGAAGCTTTTTTTGATGAAATCAAGGATGAAGCTGAAGTGCGGACATCAAGGCGGAAACTTAACTTTAAAGATTTAGATGGAGGACGGCCAAGAACTCTAAGTGTTCTGGATTATTTTTTCATGGTGCTGATGCGCCTACGTCTAGGTCTGTTATTTGAAGATCTAGGTACTAGGTTTTGCGTATCCACTTCACAATGTAGTGACATTGTTGAAAGATTGATCAACTATTTACATGAACAATTATCCTTTCTTGTTCAATGGCCATCTCGTCAGGTAGTGACAAATAACATGCCTGAACAATTTAAAGAGAAATATTCTAACACTAGAGTTATTATCGACTGCACTGAAATTTACAGTGAAACATCCAGTTTCCTGTCTTTGAAAAGTTTAATGTACAGTGATTACAAGTCTCACATGACTCATAAGATTTTGGTGGGTATAAGCCCAAATGGTGTTGTAAATTTTGCTTCTGACTGTTGGGTGGGCTGTACCAGTGACAAGAAACTCACAGCAAAATGTGGACTCTTGGGCTTGCTTGAAGAAGGAGACGCCATATGGTTGGTAAGGGTTTCACTATTACAGACCTTACTACTCCAAGAGGCATTCATCTCATTATTCCACCATTTAAACATAAAGGAAAACAATTCTCTAAACGTGAGGTTCTCCTTACAAAAGTTTTGCAAGTTTACGAATACATGTTGAAAGGCAAATGGAGAGAATCAAGAACTTTCGAATATTGCATGGCAATATTCCAATAACACAGTCAAGGAGAATTTCTAAAGTGTTCAAAATATGCACATATTTGACAGATCTATGGCCACCACTTGTTCAATAATAACTCATGTGTCAATGAAAGCGTTTGTATATATCAAGCATTAGATTTAGGGATAAAACTTGTATACTTCTAACTAGAACAACTTGTTGATCTTTCTTCTAATGAAATTGTAATTTTGTTTTTAAATCCATTTTTCGAGCAAGTTATATGATATAATTATGAGATTACACATTTGATTCAGGTTTGAAAACAATGGATAAGGAAATATGCTCATGTGAATGGATTTCAAGATTTGATTTGAAACATGCATTAAGTGATCAATTTATTGATATATTTTTTTGTTTGTGAAACATCTGCTTTGTATTTTGTGGTTTTATTATTTGTAACATTTCTAAGAATAAAAGTCAAAGATCACTTATTAAGTTTGGCTCTGAAATGAGTTTTTTTTTATTTGCCATGTGTAATTGATCTACCACGTACTTCAAATCATGAGTATTGAATTGCTTATCTCTTAGGATTCTTCAGCATGAACCATTTACATATCAGTTTCATAATTGAACTAAGTGGAAATAAGAATAGGCAAGAGTGCCATAGATAAAACTGAAATGCCCGACAATGTTAACTTTAAGATACATTAGATTAAAAAAACTAGCCCCATGATATGTCCCAATGTTTAAAGGGACTGTACACCAGATTGGCACCAATAAAGTTTTTTTTCTGTAACAAATCTCAGGACAAATTATTTAATAAAATGTTTTACTCTTCTGATATCATAATTGTAAAGAAATACCAAAATGTAAAAGAAAAATGAGCTATTGTTCGAACCAGTGTCACCAAAATAGCTGTCCAGTGTTGTATCCACTTTGCTACGAAGGCTTACCCGAAACCATATGAATGTTTAAGCTAATATACCTAACCTGGTTATATCCCATGATATCATCAACTAGCAAATCACGCATAAGAATGATTCTACTAGGTTTACATACCCAGTAAAAAAAATAATGGAGAAATATGGGAAAAAAATGCGAAAATAAATTAATTGTATACTATGTGGTACTTCAGTTAGTTAGTTTCAATGCATTGTACATATTGATACCAAGTTTATGTCAGTTTTTGACAAGTTTCTTTTTTTCGCTATTTCATCACACGGTGTATAGCCCCTTTAAGTTTTGCATTATGCAAACATAAGAAAGTAACACTCATTTGTTGTTGTTTTTTAATTAGCAAGTCAGAAAAGGAGAACAACTCGACAGTCTTGAGTTATGGGCCATGCAGTAGCTACATGCAAACCAATATTCAGTAAAAATCAGCTACCTTTTTAAACAATGGCGATATAAACGCTATCACTATCCTGCACAAAAAAATGCAATAATAACACATCTGAAAGGTTAAACATATGTCCATTTATTAAGCTCAGAAATACATCCCTGCAAACTAGATAAATGGAAAGGAGAAGTAGAAAAGGTCAAACATAAAACAAGGAAATAATTAAAGTAGATTTACAGCATCACATGATCACAATATGTTGACAAAAAGTACACATACTTCCAAAATACTGTCATTTATTTAGATTTACAACTTTTCTATTCCACAACTTTTCTATTCATTGTTTCAAATTCATAGTGACAATACAGTCATTTTGGAGTTTCATTTTGAATTTAGTTATGAAAATAACTGAAAGCAAACAAGATATTCACATAATTTGTCATTATTGATCATTCAAATGTACATGTATGAACAACACATAAACCAGACGATGTACAAATCAATTGAACAGACTCATTCCCCTTTGAACACGTTGTGCGTACAGTTCAGGAATGTATGATTCAAGGCAAAATCTGTCAAGTTGACACAACATTTTCAGCCAAAATGATTCACAAAATGCAATTATCTGTATAGAAAGACCTACACATGTCCAAACTACAAAATCAAACCATTTCCTCCCGGTGATTCCCATCTGCCCTTGGAACTGGTAGTAATATTTGTGTGTTTCCTTGAGTAACACCTGGCCATTCTCTATCTGACAAAAAAAAATCATTGTCTTCACAGCATTCCTTAGGCGTTTGCATTCTCCATTTCTTAGAGGCAGGACACTTAATCCCAACCAGACCAACACTTTCTGTACAATGTGAACAGAACACAAGCCCATCTGGACTGGCACCAAGGTAGGGTCTGTCGGCACATACAACAAGACCACTGTCTTTAACTGCTAGTCCTTTGTGGTCAGTTTGCCTTGCTTTCGCATACATTCTCTTTGCAGCCTTTTCATGTTTAATTCCATATTATGTGTACTTGCTTGTGAAATTGGAATACAACAGCTGCCGCAGGAGTCCGTCAGGTTCAGTTGATTCTTTCCTACGACAGATGCTGCCAAAGTTTGAAGCTGTTAGGCGTTCTTTTCTGGCCTCTTGCCATTTCCCACTTTTTTGGCCCCTTGTTAAGATTTCAGTTAATTAAATTTCTCCAGCGCTTTGCTTCAAAGAGTCAAAATGATCCAAAAACACTGTCTTACTAGAACTGTCTCTCAAGTTCTCATGGTAGTTGAATGGCACAGAATGTAATACAGGGAGATCTGGTTCATTTTCAGTTGTTTCAATTTCAAAGTTTTTTAACCAGCCTACATTCAGCTTCGAACCAACCAGTTTCTGCCTAAATCTGTCAATGTTAACAGTGCATCCATTGATAGAGTACAGTTCATGGTTTTTGTTTACAGAAACTTTACGCACTGACACGTTGTACAGTTTCTTCTTTGAGAACATAAGATCTTCAGATTTCCTAGGCTACAGCTTACGTTTCCTTTGTGCAGAAAGCATGCTGAAGTTGTTCGAGGCACAAGCTTTGGATGTTGGAGCAAGGGTTTTCTTACGCGTCAGGTCTTCAAGTCCATACAGCAAGGCCCCAATATGGTTGCAGCATTCACCTTCACTAGATTAAAATAAAATAAAAAAAAAACATTTACATCTGCCTTTTTACTTGTTATACTTACATGTATATCCCAAAACATTAAAGTTTGAAAATGGAGGTGAATATACAGTATTTTACACTTAGTATTTCCTGGTAGACCATGAACATACAAAACACAAAGAGTGCATGAAGTAAACACCAACACGGTGAAGGGAGTTCATTGAATCAATACATAAGCTCGCCTGTTCTTTCATTTAGAAAACAATAGCAAAACTCAGCTAACCATGAAAGCCACAATTATGACAGTTATAACATGTGCATATTTGTCTCTTGTAACAAGTGTACCAAGTTCGATAAGAAGATATGAAACAGTTTGAAGAATGCCCCAAGTTTAAGTATTTGATAATACTGACAAAATAGCCTAGCGTATGTGGGTTGGACACCTTTCATCAATGCAGATCAGAGACAGAGACTTTCGACAGAAGGATCCAGGGTTGGTACACTGGTGACTTTCTTTTGTCTGCAATTGGAAATGATGGCAGCACGGAAGCTTGAACATAACAGTGGCTGCACTCTTCGCTTATGAGATGGACCTGAAGAATAAATTATAAATAATATTTTAATTCAAATGACAATAAATAAACAACATACGAATACGTACATCATAGAACATATGAAAATTGTACAAAATATGTTGTTGTTTTTTAAATTAAGATAGGTATATAGTCGGTGTGGTTCGAAACAGACCTGTGCTTGTCTCCAACCCCCCCCCCTCCCTTAATTGTGGCTAGCCCCGCCTACATAAAAATTTGAGTAAATTTTTCACACCAAATTATTTTTATGTCCAAGTCAAAATAGTCCCCTTGAGCTAATTATATAACTGGATGAAGTAAACATAGCAGAAAAAAAACAGCCTCAGACTTATTATAAACTCACTATTTCACATACCTCAACTTTCTGTACATGTCCGTCCACATAATAAGTCCTTGCCTTCAATTGACGTTTCGAGTCTCTTTTCAGAACAATGTAGTTGTATATATCCTTTTCCTCTACAGCAGGAAACAGATAAATAGTGGACTTCCATGCCTTCAGTGTTGATGGCGGTGAAACACCCTCGCCACATGGGAGGATAAACCGTTCGGTTGCTCTTCTCTCTCTTTCTTCCCGATCTCTCTCCTCTAGTCCACCTAAATGCCCGTCAACGAGTCTTTTGACGATTTTTTTTATATGGCAGACTCGTGACGTCCACCATCCCAGCAAAAAGTAGCAAGCGGTCCTTGCGCAGAGAATCCTCGCGGCCACAATTTTGAAATTATCTCCGTTATAAATTCAAATTTCTACGAAAATATTATTGCCTACTACAGTATTAAACACATATTAAGTTATGTCAGTATGCCCAAAAAACATGTTAAGTTATCATAAAACACTTACAAGTGTCGATTGTTTATCAAGTATCCCGATATCGGTAAATCTGGGACAAATCTGACTGGTTGTGTACATGTATAACGGTATTTGTGACCCATAATATATCAATGTGAAAATAACAACTCTAATGACAAATTTAATCCAGTTCAGATCACTGTCGGATAAAAATTGAACAACTTTGTCATTATTTTTCAACATCAATGCATATTATTTCAGTACATCATTTCGCCCGTTGTTAAATGGTAGAGAGTTGTAGCGTTACAGGGATACATAAGAAATGTCAAAATAATAAAAAAAAAGTATCCCTGATCCCTCATTATTGTAGCTACTCTCTCCTCCAGCACGCGTTTGTCAGTTATAGAAAGTCTATATGCGCCTTTTATTCTCTCAATGAATTCGCATTTAACACCTGATACATTCAATTTCCGGTTCGCAATGTATCTTTTCAAATCGACGACCTTAAATGGTGTCAACTCATTGTTATTCATACACGCACCAGTGATCTCATTGTCTATGTCAGCCATCTTGCAAAATGTATTACCCGGAAGTAGGAAATGGAGTAGCCTCCCTTATAAATCAGGGGAAGTAACCGAGTTACAAGGACAATACCAGATTAACACTAAATTGTGGCTTTGTTAACAGAAATAAAAATCTGTTTTCACTTTTTATTGATATTGATATCATCAAAAACCCACAATACATTGATGATTAGATAGTAGATATAGACATCAATATAGTGTGCACAAACTTTTCTAAAAAAATACATCATGCAAATGCTTTTTGATCCAAATACTGATAAAATATTTCGTCGAATATAGAAACTGCTGATTACCACAAAAAAATGTCGCAAAGGATGTATGTTTTATCCTCCCCCCCCCCAAAAAAAAAGAAAATGTTCCTCAAAGCTAAATAAAACATGAACTTTTGAAACGTTTTAATTTTTGGCCATCACATACCACTTTTGCAACGTGGAAGGCCTTTAACTTGCGTAAAAAAGACCTTACTCAACTGTGGTATATACTCCTCAATAAGTTAGGTACCTTAGGTTTGAATCAATAACCAAAACAAAGATTACTTTTTTCTTTCTTTTGCTTATGAATGCATTTCAGTAAAATGCCTACATGTAAACCAAATCGATCGTGCGTAACCTCACGAGTAAACCGAGTATTATGATTGGAACAGATATACCCTAAATAAACAGGTTTTAGACTGTTGTCGATTTTTACATGTTGGTTTTTGAAACCGTTGCTGTTCTTAATCTGAAAGTTTATAGACTAATAATGCATGTTCGAAGACTTTTACCAATGGGTGAAATGGAGCAAATCATTGGGAGGCTTTTGGCTGGACAGAGTCAATGTTACGCTAGACGCCAGATATTCATGCGAAGGCCAGCTGTTCGTTCACTTTTGACCCAATTCTGTTTTTATTTTAATGACGGATATTAACGTGTGCGGAGGCAGAATAATGAGCGTTTTAAGAATGGTTGGTTCATGGAACATTGGTTCGGTGGTCCACCTATGGTGGTCTGGGATGGGGTGTCCTGTGATGGATCTACAGCCCTGTATGTGACCCGTAACGGTTTTTAACCGGTATTAGTTATCGCGAAGAAATCTTACATGAATTTGTGAGCCTGTATGATGGTGCTTTTGGTGGCTTCTTTGTGCTTATGGGTGATCACCGTCGCCAATACCGAGCTCTTGGCGTCAACACGTATATGAACATGAGGGCATTGATTGTATGGATTGGACAGCCCGCAAGACCGACTTAAAACCAAAAGAACATCTATGGGACTTTTTCCTGAGACAGATTAGTTCCGACTCCTTCCTTCCCAAACAGAGGAAGCTTCGTCACATGTATGTATTTAGAAGTGGGCACGTGTCCCCGTCCACAGATTAAGATGTTGATTCGCAGCTCTGATCCAAGCAACAAATATTTTTGAAGTACATGGTTGACGCATTTGCTTTTACAAACCTTTACAAGGGTTTATTAGAGATAATGAAGTATTATCAGCAAAACATGTGTGGTCGATGAAAATGAAACAATTAAAAAGCCTTTAATGCCAGTTTTTTTAACAATCCAGTGTAGTGAAATTGCCTTAAGAGTTATATATGGAGAAAAGGTTAAACAAATCTTAAGGATTAGTATTTCAAGTTTTTAACGGATCAACTTACTTTTGTGCATATCTGTTAGGAAAAGTCTTGCTCTTAAGATAATGTGTGTTTTTTTTTAGTTTTATGATGTTTACCTTTTGTCCATGTTAAGGGCATTGTTCGTCACCTTGAGAAATATTGAATTATAGAGCTAAAATTTGTTTTGCTTATTTATGTTATTTATATAATATATATACATCCGATAGCTTCCAGCAGATTACGATGCAGATTTGTTTTCAATTCAAATGCGCTTATTCACTTGCAGTTCTAAAAGTAGTTTTATGAGTTTATTTGAAATTTTAATGTTAACATGTCAATGATTTGGTTTTATTCGGGGCATTATGCCTTACTTGAACATCGTCAACTACGGCGAAGCTCCAACTCACTACCGTTTAGGTAATTGAACGTTATCAGCGCAGCTGTACCAGAATATTTACTTTACCCGTGTGAAATTGCACGATGCATATTTTGTTGACTGCTATCAGCCGTCATAGAAATCAACATAATGCACTAACATATAGATGATAAAGTTCCTTTGATTAAAAGATTTATGTTTTGTATGAACTGCGTCCCAGTCTATGTGCGCTGTGTTTGTTTCGGAAGTGAGAAATGGCTTAAATTTCAAAACAAGTGACAAATATCAGACTGATGTGTTCGCGGTTTAAAAAGATAATATTAACAGCATCCGGTATAAGTTTGCAAATCCGGTTTATTTGCAAACTTAGTTTTTTTATTATCTTAGATATCAACTTCAAAAGCGAATTTTCCATATTAGCCGAAACGGGGGAAAAATCAGCAATTTGAAAAAAAAATCAAATATTACAATTTGGAACAGAAAATTACATTTCTATGTATGTCTGTACTGTTCCTGGTCGGCTCAATTTGTGTCTTTCATTTAATCGAATAGGTTAGAGAACACCATCTTTTATTGTCAGTAGGTACGTTACGTTGTGTACACACCGGTCTTACTGACTATTTTTTGAGACCGGTGTGTACACATTGGGTACATTAAACTATGTTGACTTAGTGACAAACTTAATTTGATCACTCCAATTTAAAGAAAAAAACCTTTCGATGTGTATCTTTTATCCTATGCAAAAGTGGCTTCTTTATATTATTTCGTTTCCATCACCCACGGTATGTTATTTTTCTTGCCATATGAAATGGGTGCATATATGTATGATAGCACTATCACAAACCTATTATAGGTTAAACAATTATTTATAAGTCAGTGATATTATTTATAAATGTTCTATAATATTGTGTATTGACTTAATACTTCGTAAAAAATAAGCTCAACAATCATTCTTTGTTTCAGAATTCATCCATTTCAAATGATTCTTTGAAAAGGAGCCATTTTCTCGGTTCACTTATTGTCAGGGTTTAGGAGCTGTAGCTAAAAGCAGTGACGAAATTCGTTTACACTCTTAAATTGTGCTCAGTTACATTGAACACCTGCCGTAACTGAATGATAGTTTTACATTGATAAATAAGAAGTAAATATATCCAAATACTATTGCAAGGGGTATTTTTTTTTGCAAAAGTGTATAGCCCTTCACGCAATTCATGATAGTTTAAAAACTCATGTCTTGAATGTCATTATCTTTGATCAAGTATACGTTCTAAGCATTATGAATGATATTGTTCATATTGTTTCATTCTGCTACCTGTTTGCATGTTTTTGTTCGTTTATCAAATATACGCATGTACTTTGCTTATCATGTCCACGTGTTTGTGAATGGAGGATAAAGATACTGTAATAATGTTTCAAAGATGAATGCTAGATCGTTAAACGCGTTGATTAAATATTAACATATTTTTAAATCACATTTATGAGAGTTAGGCGAAGATTTTACAATAGGGGAGGTTACTGCGTAGGAGACGAACATTTTCTTAAACCGGTTTAGCATCAAATGAAGTAGGACCTACTCCATTCGGAGCTCCTCAGCCATTTTTTTCAAAAACAACGGCCGAGGAGTTCCGAATGGACCTACTCCGGTGACCTCAGACGAATATTTGTGTAAAAAATGGATTGATATGGACAATCATAAAATTTTGGGCTATGGACTTATTGAAGACAACTGTATGGTAAGTCTAAATGCCGTTTGTTTTCATGATGGTTTAAATGATAAGAATTGTTTGTTATTTTTGATCACGCACAGGTATGCGCCCACCCACCCCCACATAGTGACATTACTCCGCAAAGCTTTGTCTGCTTTTTCCCCGCAAAATTTCCCTGGGAATGGGCGTAACCTAGGTTCCCTTTGGTGCGAGGACATTTTACCATCAGTTCATCCCTGCAGGGAAGGAATTTAAGCGGGGGTTAGTCAACCTAAATGGCCTTCAACGAGTCTTTTGAAGATTTTTAGACTATGACAGACTCGAGACAGGGATATATAATGTAGTTAGTGTCGGTTAGAACCAGCCGCCCGGGTAGCCCATTTGGTTAGAGTGCCGTGCTAGTATTCCGGCGGTCGAGTGTTCGAGCCCCACACGGGGAGCACTTTTCCTCCCAGGTTTACTTTAATAACAAATGTCAAAGTAATAAAAAAGTATCCCTGATCGCTAATTATTGTAGCTTTATAAAGCCGGGGTTGGCTGGACCGAAAATCCCCACTATTCCCCGGACCTGGGGAGGCCATGGTTACAATTGACTGGTGCAATAGTTAGTCCAAATAATTGTACGTTGACGGATTTTTTTAGATTTTTGATATGGCAAATCCTTCACGTACAAATTGTTTAGTATCAAAAGTGGGTAGTTGTTCCGATCAGGATTCCGGGTTAAAGCATATAGCGTCTATAAAATATCATAAAAACAAGAAATATTACCAGATAATGTTATTTTATATTAGTTCCGTACACAAAAAATAAATATCGAACTTATAATTATGAGTTTGACGGCTTTTCTTCATTTCATTCTGTCAAAACATAACGATATATACATGAAGGGCACCTGCAAGGCTTTAGGGCACAGTTTTAATCGCTCGGAACATTTCGGCCATGGCCGAGTTGTTACGATTGTGCAACGAGGTCTATCTCGAAGCTTTGTCGGAGGAGGCCGAGTTATTACGATTGTATCGAGTTGTTCCCCTTCGCATAATTGTTTTCTGTGTCAGTCAACTTTCGTTTTATTGGAAAGGTAAACAACTTGTTTTAATGCATTAAATGCTTGTTAAGTGCAAAATAACATTTCACTTACATGATAAAATATGAAAATAACTCTTTATGATCAATTTCAACCATAATATACTTCACTTAAAACAATTTCAATATTTTTAAAACACCCCCGTTTTTTGCACATTCCCGTTTAGACGTAAGGGATTGGAAGAATCCCGTATAACACGTCTATTATTTTAGACTAGTGCAATAGTTAGCAATAGACTTGGCATCAATTGAATTTAGTTTGAAGGATAAACAATAACACTTTTTTACCTTTTTTTTCAAAAAATTGATTGCAGACATAGAAACAGTGATTC
The DNA here is from genome assembly GCF_026914265.1 of Mya arenaria. Lineage (NCBI taxonomy): Eukaryota > Metazoa > Mollusca > Bivalvia > Myida > Myidae > Mya > Mya arenaria. The sequence goes on along the minus strand of NC_069127.1, from coordinate 17,093,251 downwards.
GTCACAATCGTGAGCTTATGCAGACATAGAAACAGTGATTCGTCACAATCATGAGCTTATTTGTTTGTCATACTGTACCAAATTATTTGGGAATATTGTTAGCACATGTTTTAATAATACCATTCTACCTCAGGACAATTTTTCAATAAGAACTCAGTCAAGTATGAAATATTTCCATTTTGGAAGAATGCTGTAGATCTTTTACATTTGAAAATTTGGAAATTATTATTGGTTATTCTTTAAAAAGTGTCAAAATTTGAGTAGATCTATGGTAATGCAATTAGTAGCTCAAAATTTTAATCCTTCAATTGTTATTTTAAAAACTGTTTTACTTAATGATAAAGGAAATTTATTCATTTTATTAAACAGATGTGCACAGGAAGGTATGCAATTCTAATTTTGTTAATTTTATCCAAAATTGAAAACTTATGGCTAAGTATCTGTAGATGTTGATATATATTATCTATACAATTGACTGTTTTTATTGCTTATTAGTGTTGGGAATCAGACTGAAATATTACTATAGATAATCGGTTTATGAAAACAATCAATGATTGATTATTAATCGCTTTAATCATTATTTAACTATCTTTGGTCATCATATATAAGGCATATAGATAAACTACATGAACCAGTTTAAGAAAAAATGTTCCCTTACAATATTATTTGTACATTTATTTGTATAAATTACATTATTTATTCAGAACGCAACTATACTTTAGTGTTTACTAGTTACTATTACAGATCATGAGACCGCAGGCTCTAAATTTTGTGTACGGTATTGAATACATGTGTAAAGTAAACACAAAGAAAAATATCAATTTCGTTTTGATAATCAGTCAGTAACAAGTAAAACAAGCAGTTGAATATTCTGTATGTTTTATAAGAACATTTTCTTTCAGAAAACTGAGAAAACTAAATTCTTACATGATATAAGAAGTAAACAATAACATTTTAAAACCACGAAAGTGTGATGTTGAGAACCAATCCTTTTGCAGTTAAATTGCAAAGAAAATTTGTAATAAGGTACTGTAGTGAGCTACTGACATGATAATATGACTAGATAACACAACATAGTACCACATGTACATTTCAACATTAACATGTATTGACCAGAAACAAAATATATTTTCAAGGCAATCTTTTAACTGGTAGTCGGTAGTGGTTATGTCTCTTGTTTCTATAATCGATTGTTCAAATATCACTATCAATTGTCGCCGATGAAGGCCTTTCCGATCAATTGTCGATTATAACTGGTCATCGGCACAACACTATTGCTTATATATAGACTATACTAATTAGTGATGTTCTGATGATCAATTATAATGAAAAAATAACTGGTATGTTCCTGAAATCAGTTTTTCTTCTTTCATCTTGTCAATTTTGTTCAGTTGTAGTCATTAACAATATGGCTAAAGCAACAACATCATTAATAGTGGTTTTTTTGGTGAAATTTAGTGCCTTACTGCCTTCTTCCCAAGTGAAAACTTGTCCATTTTTCACCATATTTTATGTTTTCCAAATTTGATAAGTGGAGTTTTCATAACATTAATAAATAAAAAATCTTGACAAGACTTACTATAAATTAACAAAATAATATATGCATAAAAATCTTAAAAACATGTAGTATATCGAATTAGCACAAGCCCACAACCCTGCACTGGTGAAAATTATGTCATCCGGGCTTGTTCTAATTCTGAATTTAATATAGCAGGGCTTGCCAAGCAATAGAGTAATATTTCAGGCTTGTTCATCCCAAACTCTAATTTCGATGATATATTTTGCCATTAAAATCTAAATTAGATATTTAAGCCTGATTTTGTATTTTTCCCAATGTCAACTTTTTTTCCCAAAATGTATTGTACAGGTGGTAAAAATAATTCCATAAAATACACTAACAAGATATTTTCAATCTTTTACCTAACATAAGTAGAGTAAAGGATGATGAGTTTTTGTACAAGAATAAAATTACAAGTACGGTACCAGGTATTGTCAAAAAACATTTCTTCTATTAATTAACAGCAACGTGAGTGGAACCGATTACCAATAGTCAAACCAGTGTGTGTATACCACGTGATAAATTACGTCATATATGCTACGTCGGAAGGCAACATTTTGCTTAAAATGAACACTTAAATTAAAGATACCTTTTCTTTTACACCACCATTTTAAATGAAACAAAGGGCAGTCTATGCCGCTTAAAGAGCCCCGCATTTGTTTTATTACCGACATTTGATAAAGTCATTAGTTTCATCAAACACTTCGACAAACCTGTTTTCAAAATCATGTTTTGACAGTGCTCCGTCAGACGGCCGTATTGTGAAAAGGTTTGTCGAAGTGTTTAAAGAAATTAAACTCGCAATCAAACGCTGGTAAATGGCCGAAAGCAAGGCTCGGTAGGTGGCGTAGACTGCGCTTTGTTTCATTTAAAATGGTGAAGAAATAGTAAAGTTATCTTTGTTTAAAGTTTTTTTTCAAATCAAAATATTGCCTTCTGACGTAGCATTTATGACGCAATTTATCACGTGGTATACACACACTGCAAACAGGAACTGATTCCCAACACTTAAGTTCTTTAAGCATTCTGTGCAACTCTCCAAACTTGCCCCAGGGTCTGAAGTAAAAAAAAATGACCTAATAAATATTCTGCTTTGTGGCATGTTGCAACACATATCCACTGAATATTATATATCTTAAAATGTCTGACCTTATCAAATGCAAAAGAATCAGTTACTACAATTCAAAAAAAGATTTTGGTATTAATTTTCTGTCACATATAGCTTAGACTTTAAAATTCTAATTAGCTCTTAAAACATGATTTAACATAAGTCATGTTTGCACTTGCCACTAGACCATTACAAGTTAAAAGGCCATAAATCACTGATTGTGTAAATCACTGATGGTGCAATCAATTGGAAACAAATGGAAATATTACTAGATTTTGATTGGATGCCTCCATTCAGAGTTTATTATATTGGTCAGGATTTTGATCCAATCAGATTGTTTGTTATACCTAATCTGATGACAAAACAATTTTTAGGCGGAGCTAAATTAGTCCCACCCAATCAAGAAAGGAACATTACTTTGAATTTGTGTCATTAAGAAACAAAACTATCTTCCATATTTCTGTATATTTTCTAAGCATTCTCGTTCATTTAGAATGTCAAGTCTCATCTGTGATCCCATTTCTAAAAGTAAATAAAATCCCGTATTGCTGTAAGCATTTCTTATTTCATCATCATATCATTTTATGTTTAAATAATTGCTTTGCTTATTTATTAGACTAGTTAATAGTGAAACAGACAGTGTTTCTGTAATGAATATGGAATTCTTTATAATTGGAGATTTTGGAAATGGAAATTTAAGGGGTTTGCTTTAAGAATGTAGGCAATGAAAAATAATAGATTTTACATAAAAAAGTTGTTAAAATTCAAATCTAAATCATACTCTTTACCTGAAAAATATTTTTTTTTTATTTATTTTTTTTTCTTAAAGGATGTCATATTTTCCATTTTAGAATTTTTAAAGAAAGTTGAAGAACTTGAGAAAAAGAAATTTTAGAAAGAAAATTTTCAGTCATATGATTAAGTGAATGTATCAGTTAGTCAGAGACCTAATGTTCTGCTTTGCTTTGCAAATGCTTTGTCTTTTTAATTGTAGTGCAGTGAAAGTTGTGTTTCTTTTATGAATATATATGGTACTCTTTATAATAGGAGATTTTACTTAATCATACCCTTATTGAACAATTTGTTATAATATAAGGGAATGGTTTCTGGAGGAAAAATAATTAAAGTAATAGATTTTATAGTATCAAAAAGGCTATTGATTAAAAGTATTAAATTAAATCTTTATCAAACTCTTCACTTTGATAATAATTTAAAAATTGAATGATTCTAAAAATATCGAGCTATATGTAATAATTTAAACAAATTTGAAGAGCTTGAGAACCAGAAACTTACAACTTTTAATATTTAGTGTAGCATCTTTTCTGTACTAGGTAGTGTCAAGGTTTTTCCTGCAGTCCTACTGTGGGGGGCTTTTAAAAGTGTCTGACAAGTTTATGATATACACAGAATGGTGTCACTGTTTCCCACAAGGATCATAAAAACAATGAAAAGGCCTTTTTCAAAGAATGAAGTCATTCAATACATAGGAAAGGCAATAAATAAGGCCATTTCATAGAAACTTAAATTTAGACTTAGAAAAAGAAAACTTACAAGTATGGTGGTGCCTAGAATTATGCTATTTAAATGACTTATTAGTATGTGGAAAATGCAGCTATTATAATTTCAACAACTTTAAGGTTTAAATGACAGTATATTAATTATAAATTATTATTCACAAGTAGTTTTAAGGTCAATATGTTTTAAATTTTATTGGGACTTTCCTTAGTGGCGGTGGGGGACAATATTGTGCTAGTGTTCTTCAGGGTTGGAGCTGTGGAGGATGGTATATTAACGTTGACACACTTTAATAATTGTTGACACTCACATAGGATTATCAAATATATATTTTGATATTTAAAATATCCAATCAAGTTCCATTTCTTGAAATACATATATGATATGTAAATGTGAATTAATCGCCAAATTATAATAAATTAAAGATGCACTCTCACAGATTTACCAATATTACAACTTTTTTTATTTTTGTCTTGGAAAAAGCAAATTTTTGGTAAATATCTGCGAACCAATGATTGAAGATTGCTGACAAAAGCTAACATCAAAGATTGGCATATTTCGTTCGGAAATTAATGATTAATGGCTTAAGCCTTACTAACGATTTAAGAAAACTGCATAAAACATTAATATATATGTGTGGCATGTTAGTATTAAAAGTTTAGCAACTAAAAAAGAACACAAGTCATGCATTCAGTGACATAAAACAATAAAATTGTATTATTCAGAATTTAAGTTATAAAGAAGAATATAGTAAAATTAATGTACATTTTTATTTATTTTTAATTCAATATACATAAATCACGTCATATATTATGTCATAAACTATGGTTTATAGGTCCATGACATAATATATCATTGAAGGCTACTGACCCTGATCAAATTTTGATAAGAAATTTTTCAGTAGCAACTCTCTGACTGTTATCTTTGCATTCATCTAAAAGCACCAAGTATTGTCATGGTAACTGTCTTTACTGTGTATAATTAAGATCTTAGTTGGTCATTTTCCTACTGATATTTATTAAATATAGTCAACAAAAGGGTGGTTATTGCCTGCTAATAGTTTAAATGATCTTATTGACAAAATAAATTGGAATGGTTGAAAAAAGCATATCATTAAAATTTGCTGAACAACATTGGAATATATTTTGTGGAATAAATAATAGAATTATATAGAGATATATATATAGTTAAACTTAAATAAATTTTGTTTTTAACTAAAATACAGAAAAAAAATGAATTGAACTGTTGTTTTTTCACACAAAAAATATTTGTTCATTCCTGGATCTTTTGATGAAAAAAATATGTTTTAGATCACCTGCATCATTGTCGTAAAAAACATTAGCCTATTCAGATCACTAAAACTCAAAACATGTTCAAGAAGTGAAAGCCCAAAATTGGCAAATACTGAGACAAATGAACTTGGTTTTGTTATATATCAGTGTGTGTATACCACATGATATGTGCAGTCACAAAAGCTGCAACAGTAGGCAATATTCCTTTGAATGACTTAAAAGTTAAAACAGAAGACAACTTTTATTTTTCTTCACCATTTTGAATTAAGTAAAGGACAGACTATACAGCTGCAAAGAGCCCTGTATTTGTTTTCTTACCGGTGTTGATAAGGTGATTACTTTTCTCAAACATTTTAAAGCTGCACTCTCACAGATTTACCATTTTGACAAATCTTTTATTTTTTGTCTTTGAATGAGCCAATTTTTGCCAAAATATCTGCAAAGAAGTGATATAAGACTGCTGACATAAGATCTAAATAAACTAATTTTAATGGCATAAAGCATTACTAACAGAAGAAAAATGCACAAGTATCCATTTTTTAAATTAAAAATTAAAATCGGTGATCTGATTTTTTGTCAGCACTCTTATATCACTGGTTTCCATTCATTTTCGCATAAATTGGCTCAAACCAAGATAAAAAATAAACTTTTTTAAAACGATCAATCTGTGAGAGTGCAGCTTTAATTAAGACCTGTAAAGACTTGTCATAGTGTGCCAAGAAACTAAACTCAGAGAGTCAATCAAACTTTGGTAAAATATCAAATGCGGGGCTCTGTGTGTGCGGCATAGACTGTGCTAATTTTTATTTAATATGATGAAGAGCTAGTTAAGTTATCTTCATATGAAGCAAAAAAATGTTTCAATACCCTGTATGAATTTTCTTCACCGGATATTGATTCATAAAAAACTTGCTGTAGGGTGCTGAGCTACTTTTCGCTATATGTCTAAATGGAAAAATCTTCTCCTCAGATCCTGCTGGCCTGTTTTCAAAATAATGTCACAGAAATGTTCCTAAGGTTACCATCTGTCAAATTCCTTTACCATATGTTGATCCATAAAAAATATGGTTTCAGAAGGGGCGGATTAGTGGGTGTGGTAGTGGATCTTCACCAAAAGTGTTCAAATGTCCCTAAAGTGAAAGCCCTGAGTTATTTACACCCCATAAAGTAGTAGTCTTACACATTTATTTGTTCATGTTCTGTCAACAACTATGCCATGTTATTTCAATTTTTATATAAATTATATGGTATTATGAAATATCATTGATAATATAATTATGTAGGATTTGAAAAAAACAACAACTGCATACTGTTATAAATAAAATATGTATATTTTACCAATATATTATCGATGCTGGCCTGAATTTGTATTTTTCTTAAAGTCAATTTTGTTCCCCAATGTGCAAGGCACAAGCGGTGAAAATAATTCCAATAAAAGTCACTAATTATTATTATTGTTATTATTATTCATAAACTATTATTGTTTCAGGAGATAAACAGAAACACAGAGGTGCTATACATTCTGATGGAAAAGACAACAAAAGCATCTCCCATCATTTTGGCGTGGCTCAGATCAAGAGGAGAAATTTAAAAAAGGTAATAACTGAGCAACTAAGAACATGCAAGTTGCACTGGTTAGAGTGTAAGACCCATCTCGCTTCATGAGAATTGATAATCATCAATGTATTAAATCAAGAAATTGAAATGTAAGTGTCTTGTCTTTTGCAGTGTTTTTGAAATAGAATTTATTAAAAAAAAAAACTAAATTATTTTTTTATATGATTGTGAATGTGTGATGTTTTCTTTTGATCATTCTCTCTCAAAACCAGATATAGCAAACATATTTCAAGTTGTAGATTTTTTTGTTTTACTTGTAAATATAGTTCTGAGGTTGTATTTTAGGCAAAGCCTTTTTATTCTGCTCAATACAAACTTATTTTGAAAGAATTATGGCCCTTTGTAATTTTTAAACAAATACATTTTTTTATGTTTTTGTAAGCCCATTATAAAGGGACATTTTTAAAATATTTTCACCAGCTGCATTATAAAGTCAGACCAAAAGTGTCCAGTAAGTGTTCAAACAATAACTAATTTAGAATCCTTTCTCAAATCTGGTGAGCAATATATATAGGGCCATCTCTGTGTTTGTCTGACAAAAAAACAATAATCAATATTTGAGTTAAATTGACAAATATTGTTGTAAAATGTTTTGTGAAGACATACAATTGGATTACTTTTGGGTTAATAGGATTAAGGTTTCTGCACATAAAAATATTTAGAATAATATTTGGGTCAGTCGGTTCATGTTCAATATTACTGATAGTATAGAGGAATTTCACGACGGGGTAAATTTTTACCCTCGCACCAGTTGGCGGCCATCTTGGAGGCATTCAAGGAACGATGACTAATCGGCAGTATTTCTGTTGATTATTTTCACATTGTTACACGATAAATGAACTCTAGGTATGGATACAACATCAGGAAAACAACAAAAAAAACTCTAGTTACAAGGATGGACTTGAATCTTCTGATAGAATACGGTATGAAACGAAGTTGGATGTAATTGGTGGACTTGACCCCTATGACAGCAGCTTGAAGTGGTCAACAGATGTTGCCATTCTTCCTTCTGTTACCTATCCAGACATTGTGAACTACCTGATATTCACTCCAAGTAGATTTAAGATTGATGATTTGAAAGCCTGGAAATTTTTAGAAGCTGTAAACCAATTGTGCTTTGGTTGGGTTCGAGAAAGAGGTGCCATAGACACAGCAGGGCATATCGTTGTGAAGACAAAGGTAATTAATGATATAAATTCCCTTAGCTAATGGTTATCAGTTATTGACTACTATTAAAATATTTTTTAAGTAAACTCATGGTAAATAATTAAACTATATATATGAAGGAATATTTATTTAAGAACGCCCCCCGCCCCCTTGGTCTGGGGGTATATCGGGGATAGCTGGGGAAATGGGTCATGTTTTTACCTTCCAGGTGGCCCGACAGTGCTGGGTAAATGCTGTGGTCTTTGTAAACCATTCCAGCATGGAAAACTATTTGGTTTCATATTCATTCAGTTTCTTATTTCTTCAGGTCCTGCATTCACAGAGGCTGCGAGAAAAGCCGCTACAACCATGGGTCATCGCAAAGCCAGATGGTGTTGTTGTTGCTGCCCATTGCAACTGCATGGCTGGTCTTGGCGAGGCGTGTACTCACATTGCAGCCCTATTGTTTTCTATCATGGCTGCTGTGGAAGTAAGAGACTCTAAGTCTGTGACAGAAAGCAAATGCTGGTGGATACAGCCAACAGCTACAAAGGCGATCAACTATAAAGAAATAAGTGAGATTGACTTCACATCAAAGAAATCCGCAGCCCGGAAGGTGACATCAACATCGGAAATGCCAGAGAAAACACCAACCACACGAAAGGCAAGCTTTCCGAAAGCCTCATATTCAGACTTAATGTCATTTTGTGAGAAAGCCCAACGGTTGCAGAAAAAACCTGGCCTTCTCTCTGTCATTGATCCTTTTGCTGATGAGTTCATCCCAAAAGCAGACAAACTTGACTTGCCAGAACAGTTGACAAAACTTCGTGATCCAGACCTCATCGGCAATGACACTACAACTGTTCTTTTGAAATGTTCCGAAGTTACAATTACTTGCACAGCTGAGCAAGCTGCAAATGTGGAAATGGAGACACGGCAACAGTCAAAATCTGGACTTTGGTTTAGATTTAGAGCTGGTCGGATAACTGCTTCAAAAATGAAGGCTGCATGTGTAACCAACCCACTGAAGCCATCTGAAAGCCTTGTAAAGAGTATTTGCTACCCCGAAAGTAGCAGATTTGAAAACATTGCAACAAAGTGGGGTCTAAGTAATGAAAACAGAGCACGTGACCAGTTTGTAAAGCATGTGAGCCATGAGCACGAGGGAATGTGCATTTCAGACTGTGGTTTTTTCATCAGCACAGACAGGCCATTTCTTGGGGCGTCACCTGACGGAATTCTCACATGTGCGTGTTGCGGCTCTGCCTGTGTGGAAGTTAAATGCCCATATACAATAAGGGATGATATCATTTCAGAGAGCAATTGTACATGCCTTGAAATCAAAGAAGGCCAGTTGACACTAAACCGGGAACACAGCTATTTCTACCAGGTTCAGACACAAATGGGAGTGTGTAAAATGGATGTTACTTACTTTGTAGTGTGGACCAGTAAGGATTTGTTTGTTGAGACAATTCCATTTGACAAAAACTTCTATGAAAATATTTGTATGAAAGCTGACAATTTGTTCCGAATTGCTATACTGCCCGAGCTGGTAGCTAAAGTGTATACAACTCTGGTTGTTGACAAAAATGATCTATACCAGTCTTTATGTACTCCTCTGCTCAAATCATCAGAAAACATCCAAAGCCCTGTCAAAAGTGATGAAAAACTTTATTGTGTGTGCAACCAGGTTGAGTTTGGTAAAATGATAGGTTGTGACAATGATGATTGTGAAATTGAGTGGTTTCATTATGGTTGTGTAAATATTGAAAGTGCTCCAGCTGGGAAATGGTTTTGCCATGTATGTAGGAAGCTGCCACAGTTTAAGCGCAGGCGTCTTGCTCGTCATTAACTGGATCATTGTGTTGACTGTTTAATAAGTGAATTTGATCTATCATATGTAAATGTATTTCCAGAAGTTAACACATTCATGTACTTGCATTTGTTCTGTGACTGGCAAGTTTTTGATTATGTTTTATATGTACAATAATAGTCAATTCTTAACATGTACAATTCACTTGTTATTGCTGCATTTCATACCTTACCAGTATAATTATTGTTCATTGAAAGATAAATGATTTCAAAAGTTTGTTTTTTTCTTTTTTATGCTTTCTTTGGTCACAGCCTGTGAAATTCAGGTAAATGTGGCTTTTGGTGCTCAAAGGTTGCAGAGTGCAAGTTTGAACAAGTTATAATGGCATTTAACAAGCATGCTTAGTACTGGTTCTACACGGAACATGTTCGAGAACGTTTAATATTTGTCGTAAACCTGTTTGAGCTGTTAAAGACACCAAGGTTCCATGTTGAACAGTGAACACATGGTCAAGAATATCAGCAGGGTGTAACAACTACGCGCAATACATTTCATATTTATATTTATTATGCACATGTAGCAGTGGCGCCTGCAATAACAATACTAACATGATGTGCAAACAAACAACAACATGTAGTTCACTTTTAATCAAATCCAACAACTGATGCATTTAGGTTAACTAATGCACAACACACATGGGCAATTTTGTCAAGTACAGTGAAATCATTTTCGTCCTTAAACATTAGAAATCTTATAGGCACAGTTCCATTTAAAAATGAGTACTTTTGACGGACAGTCCCAATTACCCGTTCTACATGAATTCGGACATTGGCAAGTTTTCTTGTTGATTCAATGTCTGCCGCTGACAGCTGATCTCTACCTTTTGTGAAAGCTGGTATGTTAACCGACGCTGCAAGTGAGCCAACACTTGTACTTATATCAAAACCTCGGTCAGCTAAGATCAAATCACCTGGAGACAGTTTATTCAAATACCCACAGTGTTCAGTTATATACTTGTCGCTGGTTCTACCACCCCAACCTTTTGAAATATAAGACACAGTTCCTTGAGGCGTTATTCCTATAAGAAATTTAACTGTATGATGGTGTTTATAGGAGCTGTAGGTTTCTGCCGAAGCCTGTAAATTAGAAGGTTTTTTAATAAACACTTCAAAACAGTCTATAATGGAAACAACTTTCTTCCCAAAGTTTTTTCGAAACTGCATTGGCATTGTCTTTTGTAACACTTCTCGCTGAGGCCAATGTACCATTGGGTGTAGTCTAGCAAACATGCAGTCCATTACATTGGTAAACACTCGTGACACTGTCGCCTGAGAAACACCAAATTCATATGCCAGGAACATCACTGACAAGTTGAGTCTTAGTCTCATAAGAGTCATGATCAACATCTTGAACTGTGTCATAACAAATGAAGATGGCAAATAGGGAAGGAGGTACTCAAACACCAACATCAGAGTTTCATGAGATGACAAACCGGTCAAGTGGTTCACCTTTTCATCATTCCCTTCAAAGTCTTTCTCTGAGAACTTGTCTGATAGCTGAGACTTCAAGTGCTGATTTTGAGATTGGAGTGCTTCAATCTCATGTTTCATTCCCTCTATGTACTGCCCGTTGATGTCTGTTTTGGTTGAAGAACATGGAGTCTCAGAATCTTCATCCATTGGGCCTGTGTCTGTCAGCTCAGCTGAAACATCACATGAACAAAATAAGAAGTGCAACTAAAATTTATATAAAACACATAGGAAGTATAACAGCTGTGCTATAACAATGACCATAACAGGTCAACTGAAGGTTATAATGAGTGTTCCATTTGGCACAGGTTTAAATCCCACAACTTCACTGGTAACTATATTATATACCCTATGGTTAAGCCGTTATATACAGTATGCTGCTAAATTAAGTTGATTACCTGTGGCAAACTGGGACATATCTAATCTTCGCTGTATTCTGTCTTTCTGGCGATTGTAACGACTGGTAGACGGAGTTGTGCTGTCATTATGGACTGGTGGTTTCGGTGTAGCACATCCCCTGAGGTTAATGGTAGGAATCCAGTCCGGATTGAGCTGATCGTACAGGTCTGCCCTCTTTCCTGAAGAATGAGGGAAACAGTCACATATATTTTTTATTACTATCATACATGAACTTTTTCCTTGAACCATGAAATTGTAAATGTTTTTCTACAGTATTCATGAACTCAACTGGTAAGAGCTAAATATTTGTAATGATTCAGTGTATATATAATTAGTAACTGCATGAAAACATCTCTTGTGAATGTACTGCTAATCATTTGTAATATTCTTACCTTTAACAAAATGAGCTGAACATATTCGGACATTATCTATGTTTTTGTTTTCAAAGCTCTGCCCAAGTTGTGCTAACCACTGTCGTCTCCGATTTGTAGATAGCCTCTCACATTCATCACCTTGATTTTTGATCACTGCAGGTATTCTGTAGTATTGTAAGTCTTTCTCGCGATCCTTTCTGTTCGAACAACCAATTACTGAACACTTAATTATCATATTTTGACATTTAAAGCCCCCGGGAACAAGATAATAATGACTTGTTGGTTTTGACAGTTCTGCTTGGTTACTCAGCTGTAGCGGAATAGTGTATGGCACTGCGCATGTGCCTCCAAGATGGCCGCCGTGTAAATATTACGTAACGTGAAATTCGTCTATAGTGGAAGCAGTGACTTAAAATAAATTACCAAACAGTTTATGCTCAATTGCTTTGAGTTAACATACAAGATATGACACTTGGAATACTAGATCTTGGTGGAATAAATAAAAGACCTTGTTTTGTCACATTAACTTGTAATCAAGCACTAACTTCCTCTAAATTCTCTTCAGGTGATGGTTGGGCACACACAAGAAGACATAGATCACAGGCGTCTAGCCATATGAGTAGACAGGAGTTTCACACTCTGCCAGACTTACTTCCTCAGACAAGCAGATTTAAAAAAATCTCAAAATCACGCACTGCACACTAAGACATAGTCTTTGACTACAACAAGGCCTTAGGGGATGAAAGTACAGAGAGGTCCAATTGAAATCAATTGTGTGCTGCGTCATTTCTTCATTCTGGAGGTTGATGGACATGATTTATGGCATCAAGTGTGCAGTTTGTCAACTAACTATCAACACAGCAGTCTTGTTCACCAGCTGCGCAACTTGAGCTTTTAGCTTTATTGCTTGAAGCCACTGCATAAGAGGAGGGAAGGTGCAGGCTCATCAAAAAGTCTCAAAGTTGAAACTAGGAAAAGAAGTTTGTCAAGAGTGTGAATATTTGCTTTGAAAACAATTGTTACAATGATTTGGTTTCTTTTGAAACTTGATACATACTATGTGTATGTTGAATGAATTGAGATGCTTAAATAAAGAACCGCTATTCAAATATCAGGAAACTGCATTTTTCATACTAAAGGGTAAATGATGTCGCCATTTCTTGTATGTATTTAAATAGGATATGTTTCCACAATTAATATTTTTAGGGACTATTTCTCAACGTAATGAAATAGATTTAATTTGTACAGCGTTATATGAGCTTAATATGTGTTTTCTGTTTCCTTAATATTGATGAAAAATTGTCAGAAGGTAATGAGACCAGTATCCATTACTGCAATCATACAATAAAAAATACAGGGACAAACCCACTGCTCATATAATATGATTAAACCTTGTTTAGGGGCATGAGGCAAACAGAGTTACTTTCAAATGTTAAAGATGCACTCTCACACTTTGGATGTTTTGGCAACTTTTTTCATTTTTAGCTCTACTGGCCAAAGGCCAGAAGAGCTTATGCGATGGTAATGTGTACGTAGTATGTGCGTCTGTAAACAATCCTCGTTAACATGATACAGCCTTCAGTTTTGATTGTATCTTGATGAAACCTGTACAGTATCTACATATCCATTAGAGCTCGGTTCCTTTCGAAAACCAGCCAGATCCGCCCATGCATGCCAAGATTATGGGCCTTGATAATAAAAAAAATAGTGTGTGACAGTGCCAGTAAACAATTGCTCGGTAACACAATACAGTCTTCAGTTTTGATTGTATCTTGATGAAACTTGTCCAGTATATCCATTAGAGCGCAGTTCCTTTCAAAAACCTGATCTGCCCATGTGTCCTGGATTATTGGCCTTGAAATTATTAGATGATGGGCCTTGATAGTATAAAAAAAATGCTATTTTGTAATAAATGCTTGCGAATATGATACAGTCTTCAGTTTTGAGTATTCAGATAACCATAAGGGGTTGCTTCTTTTCGAAAACAGTGATGTTGACCACACAAACCCAGCCAGTAGAGCATAGGCCCTTTTGGGCCTCTTGTTTGTTTTGGATTGGTACCATCCAATCTTTGCGAAAATGCATGGAAACCAGTAATATAAGACTACTGACAAAAAATTAAATCGCAGACTTTTCTATTTAAGTTAAAACATTGATGTTTTATGCATTTTTCTTAAACCTTTAGTAACATTAATCTTCGAAGGAACTAGAGATTGCTTTTTTGAAAAAGCGCTTGTCTCCCCTATTGTGTGGTCGTAGCTGAGAAAAAATAAATGATGGACATGAAATTTGTAACTTTGGACTGGAGACAAACCAACAGTGAAGTTTGGTTTATTCGATTATATTAAATAGTGAAGAGAAGAAAGTGTTGTTGATTAATCATGGAAAATGTAAACGAAGTTTGCATTGTATGAAGTTCCTGGGCGCAAGCGTTATTCAATTATTGATCGGAAACCATTTTTCAGCTCACAGTCATCGTGACCATGACCTTTTACCTACTGATCACAACATCAATAGGGATCATCTACATAACCAACTTGCATACCAAGTATTAAGTTCTTGGGTGCAAGTGTTCTTTAGTTACTGAGCGGTAACCATTTCTTCAACTCAAGGTCATGGCAACCTTGACCTTTGACCTACTGATCTCAAAATCAATAGGGGTCATCTACTAGTCATGACCGACTAGCGTACCAAGAATGAAGTTCCTGGGTACAAGCGTTCTTAAGTTATTGAGCAGAAACCATTTTTAAGCTTAAGGTCACCGCCAACGTATCATTTTTTACCTGAAGGTAACCTTGACCTTTGACCTTTTGATCTGAAAATCAATAGGGGTCATCTTCTAGTCATGAACAACTAGCTTACCAAGTATGAAGTTCCTGAAACCAAAGGATCTTTAGTTATTGAGCGGAAACTTTTTCTTCACTTCAAGGTCATGGCAACCTTGACCTTTGACCTAGTGATCTCAAAATCAATATGGGTCATCTTCTAGTCATGACCAACTAGCATACCAAGTATGAAATTCCTGGTTGCAAGCGTTCTCTAGTTATTGAGCGGAAACAGTTTCTTCACCTCAAGGTCACGGTGACCTTGACCATTGACCTACTGATCTCAAAATCAATAGGAGTCATCTACTAGTCATGAACAACTATGAAGTTCCTGGGTACAAGCTTTCTTTAGTTATTGAGCAGAAACCATTTTTAAGCTTAAGGTCACTGCCAACATAACATTTTTTACCTGAAGGTAACCTTGACCTTTGACCTTTTGATCTCAAAATCAATAGGAGTCATCTAATAGTCATGAACAACTAGCATACCAAGTATGAAGTTCCTGGACCCAAAGGATCTTTAGTTATTGAGTGGAAACCGTTTCTTCACCTCAAGGTCACGTTGACCCTGATCTTTGACCTAGTGACCCCAAATTCAATAGGGGTCATCTACTAGTCATGACCAACTAGCATACCAAGTATGAAGTTCCTGGGTCTAAGAGTTCTATAGTTATTGGGCGGAAACGAAGTGTGACGTACTGACTGACTGACTGACAGACTGATGGACTGACTGACGGACAGGGCAAAAACAATATGTCTCCCCATGAATGGGGGAGACATAAAGATATTACACGCAAATGATTTTTACATGGAAGGTCACCACGACCTTGACTATTGACCTTGTTACCCCCAAAACAATTGGGATCATCTAGACATCATGACCAACCTCACTTCAAAGTTTGGTGAACCTAGATCAAAGCATTCTCCTGATATTGCACGGAAATATTTTTTTACATTAGAGGTCACAGCGACGTTGACCTTTGACCTTGTGACCCCCCAAAATATAGGAGTTTTCTAAACCTCATGATCAACCTCCCTACCAAGTTTGGTGAACCTATGTCAAACCATTCTCAAGATATTGAGCGGAAATGTTTTTTACATTGGGGGTCGCCGCGACCTTGACCTTTGACCTAGTGACCCCAAAAACAATAGGGATCTTCTACACCTCATGACCAACCTCCCTACCAAGTTTGGTGAACCTAGGTCAAACCGTTCTCAAGATTTTGAGCAGAAATGTTTTTTATATTGGGGGTCGCCGCGACCTTGACCTTTGACCTAGTGACCCCAAAAACAATAGGGATCCTCTACACCTCACGACCAACCTCCCTACCAAGTTTGGTGATCCTAGGTCATGCGGTTTTCCAGTTATCGATCGGAAACGAAGTGTGACGTACGGACGGACTACCGGACTGACGGACAGGGCAAAAACAATATGTCTCCCCCAGAGAGGGGGAGACATAAATATGAAATCTGGGATTTGGTGTTTTGTCAGCAATCTTTTACCATTGGTTTGCTGATATTTACGCAAAAATTTGCTCATTCCAAGACAAAACAAAAGTTGTTAAAACGGTATATCTGTGAGAATGCAGCTCTAAATGTTTTGGCTAACATGTTTTTGATTTGGCAGCACAATCAATCTTAAAAATTGCTTAATTTTACTGCTGTATTAGAAATTACAGGGGTAATGGGGGATTTTTTTAGTGTTTTTATTGCTTTTTGTGATTCATACAGTCATACTTCATTCCTCAGGGCACAACTTACAAATAGACAGAACAGGAAAATGGTCATTTTAAAAGGTCAAGGACAATGCAAGTTGAACAATCATATAGTTCATGGCTTGTATTTATGGTATATTTTGTTGCTTATATGCTGTAAAAAGTTGAAAAGTTAAAAATAACTTCATAGTTGAAATGATGGCTTTGAATGGTATTGTCAGTTGAGAAACAGCACTATTAAGAAATATGTTAATGGTACTTTATTATTTTAATCAATTTTAGATATTTGTATGAAAATTATTATCTTATTTTGTACATGAGACCTTTTAAACAGTTATTTATAATATAACAATGTGTAAATGAAACTTAAAGCTGCACTTTCACAGATTGTCATTTTAGACACTTTAAAAAATTTGTCTCAAAAGCTGATTTGGTTATCATTCCTTTAATTCAGTCATATTAGATAATTCACAATAGAACCAATCAAAAATGTTTGGTAAGACTGCCGAAAAGTTCATTTACATTAAATTGTTCGTAATGCTACTATACCCATAAAACATCATTTAGCCATAAATATGACAAAATGCAATCTGATCTTATTTCAGCAGTCTTATATCACTTAAAATTGGGTCTAAACTGTCTATGCAAAAAATGGTCTATTTATAGACCAACAATAAAAGAGTGCCGGTAGTCAAAACGATCAATTAGTGAGATTGCAGCTTTAAATACACCTTTTTAAGACCGCTGTAAAATTCCAATGGTTTGCCTCAATCTTTAAAGCTAGCATACTGTTTAATTGACAGCCATACTTTTTGTTTAAAAGTGTCATGATATGTTTGTACAATGTGTTTATATAATTCATTAAAGAAGTCAAAACTAATTTGTTTATCATGTAATTTGTTTTCTATTATTTAAATGACCCAGACGAAAATTGGGAACGTCAGTGCTAGTTCTTTTACTGCTTATATCCAATGAAGCTTCTATTGGTGTAGCAGCAAGGAGGTGTTACATGAAGGATGCATCATATAAACCAAATTATACATTCATATGCACAACATACAGGCGTGTAGCCGCCTATACGTGAATACGCGGCTGAAAAAACATAGTTCTGAAAAAAAACACCGAAGTAGCAGTATGCGAACTTGACTACATGATCCAAAAACTGGTTATTTTCCAGTATAAAATAATGCACATCGAAAGGCCCAGAATGCACTAGATTGCACCATAGTTTTCAAAATTTTCTAAGGGGGGCATGCCCCCGAACCCCCCAGCACATATATGAATCCACATGAATAGAGGGGTAGCTACGCCCCAGACATTATTGAAACCACAGTGTGGCTAAACAACACTTGTATGTTTATCCTACGCAGTGATCTCCCATGGAAAATGCAATCGTCAAAGAATCTAAAGGGGATGTTTATATGGACTAGATTTGAAATACACAAAGTGTTTATAAAGTTGATTTCAGTCACGAAGAGAATCAACCATACTCCTCACTTGTTGGAGTAAGATGAAAAGTCCACTTACGGCGGGAAAGAAAGTATATTGAAAATATTCATTTGATTCAGTTGACTTTATCTTTTTATAAATATGTTGCAATACATAAAATACGTTATTATGCCCCCACAAAGTGGCGGCATATATGGTTGCCCTTGTCCGTACGTACGTCTGTCTGTCTGTCTGTCTGTACGTACGTACGTACGTCCCGAAGATTGTTTCCGATCTAATTCTTGAAAACCGTTTGTCCAATCCTCACCAAACTTTAAACACATGTTTGTGACCATAATATCTTGATCAAGTTCGATAGTCATGGAAATCGCTTTAGTCATTTAGGAGTTACGGTCCTTTTTTGCCAAAAATACTTCAAAAATATATGTTTCCAATCTAATTCTTGAAAAGTATGTGTCCAATCCTCACCAAACTTTACATACATGATTGTGACCATAATATCTTGATCAAGTTCGATAGCCATGGAAATCGCTTTTGTCATTTAGGAGTTACGGCCCTTTATTTGCAAAAAAAGACTTGAAAAATACGTCCCGAAGATTGTTTCCGATCTAATTCTTGAAAACTGTTTGTCCAATCCTCACCAAACTTTTAACACATGTTTGTGACCATAATATCTTGATCAAGTTCGATAGCCATGGAAATCGCTTTAATCATTTAGGAGTTAGAGCCCTCAGATTATCCTGAATAATCATTATGGCTTATTTTCTGTGACAAAAAATCGAAGTGGGGGCATCCGTGTCCTATGGACACATTTCTAGTTTTTTATAATTGTTTACCCATGTTGAATTTTATTTGGCATATTTATTAGAGATTTATATATTAAGAAACTCCGTTTTTAGTATGTGAATGGTTTGGACCGGCTTCCTCAGCCGCTAAAGGGGATATGTTTATGACATACTTTTTTAAATCTTTCGAACTTGAGTTTTTGAGTGAATTTAAGCGAAGCGTACAGGGTTTTGAAAATGCATCTTTTACTTGGATTTTATAGATTGTTATTACGAAATAAAGTATTGTGAATCAAACTAA
Source organism: Mya arenaria (assembly GCF_026914265.1). Lineage (NCBI taxonomy): Eukaryota > Metazoa > Mollusca > Bivalvia > Myida > Myidae > Mya > Mya arenaria. Next base: position 17,073,826 of record NC_069127.1, on the reverse strand, counting down.
GTGTTAAAGCTAAGCTATTGATGGCTGGAACCCTAAATGTTGATATGTGCTAAAATATATAGTCTTTGAAGTCCAAAATTTTGAAATGCGTTACAAACACGATTCAACAAAAGGCTGTTGCACAATCAGTTGATTGACATAATCTTCGAGTATGTGTTATCTGCACCGGCATGGGCTTGCTCCCATCTGTTTTTTTAAGAATGCAATTGAAGTATAAAAGAAAATCAACCTGGTTACTATTATTTCTGCAAATTCAATACCAAGGAGTAAAATAAATATTAGTGTTCAGATGCATTACGTGAAAAAATATGTCTGGTGTCAAAACATGAGAGAGTCTCATTAAACAGAAAAGTTTTGGCAGATACTCAGTCAGTCAGATGATCATAATTGTATAAATAATAGCTTTTAAACGTTGTCATTCCTGTTTGTAGTATCTAGCAAGGGATATAATTCATGGCACTATAGACTTGATGTAAAACTGTTGTCTGCATGATTATGGATGTATGTTGTCTGGAACCTAAAATATGTAGTTGATTAAAAGTTAAACTGTTTTCGAATTGTACTTCAACGCACCATAACCCAACGCAACAACTGGCGACGAGGAGCAGAACCAATGTTTAAATACGGCCAAACCTATGTTTAAATACAGAACAGGAAAATGGCGACGGTTGATGTTCTAGGAGTGGACAAATTTGATCCAAATGTAAACCCCACCCACTTAGGTCAAGCTTGGGTTAGACGGGAGCGTGCTTTTGATTTATTTGCAACGGGGAAAGGGATAACTGATGCAAAGCAGAAAAGAGCCTTATTGTTGCATAGTGCAGGACTAGCTGTTCAGGACATTTATTTTACTCTAACCGAGGTAGATGGGGACGATGAGTATGACAAATGTGTGAAAACTTTGCGGAAACATTTTACCCCAAAGAAAAACATTGCGTATGAACGTTATGAATTTAGGAACACTAGTCAGGAAAGTACAGAAACGGTTGATCAGTATATAACTAGACTAAGGAGCAAAGCTGTACATTGTAGTTTTAACAATGCTGACGAAGCAATTCGGGATCAGGTAATTGAAAAATGCAATTCGCACAGGCTTAGGGCAAAATTACTTGAAAAGGGGGATGAATTAACACTCGATCAAGTAAGGTTATTGGCAAGTACCATGGAACTCAATGATATCCGGAGTAAAAATATTGAAAATATTGACAGTTCAGTAAATAGGGTCTATGCCGAGACAAGTAAACACAAGGGTTCAAAAGCTAATGGAGTAGCGCCATTTGCGAGCAAACGTCTAAACGGTCCATCATGTTATAGATGCGGATCTATTGGACACTTTGGTAAAGATCCAGCCTGTCCGGCAAAGTCGCGAAAATGTCACAAATGTCACAACATAGGTCATTTTCAGAAATGTTGTAAGTCTAAGGCAAAACACAAGTTTAAGAAGGAAGGGTATGTGAGAAATGTTGAAGACGATGATTCAGAGAGACAGTATGCATTTACGATTCCAGATAGTAAGCTCACAAGATACAAGATCAAGATCGGACAGATTCCAATTAACATTATCGTTGACAGTGGGAGTTCTGCCAATATTATTGACGAAGACGCATGGGAACATTTAAAAGAACAGAAAATCTTGTGTCACTCTAACAAAAGAACTAAGAAGAAATTGTATGCATATGGGAGCAACACACCCTTAAATTTGTTGGGAGAATTCGAAGCTGATGTGTCGCTAAACGACAATTCTAGCAATTTAACCAATGTGACTTTCTATGTTATAAAGGGGAAAGCTCCAGCTCTGCTCAGTAGGGAAACTGCCGAGGAGTTAGGCATTCTGAAAATAGGGACAGTGTATAATGTTGAAGACATAAGGACTGAGTATGGTGACTGTTTTCAGGGTATCGGCAAGCTCAAGGACTTTGAGTTGAAGCTTCACATTAATGAAGATGTAGAGCCTGTTGCTCAGAAAGCTTATTCTGTGCCTATATCACTAAGAGAGAAGGTGGCTGAAAAGCTTGAAGAACTTGAAGAAGAAGATATTATAGAAAAGGCCGAGGGTCCGACGCCGTGGGTGAGTCCGGTGGTGGTGGTGCCAAAGACATCAGGGGACATACGAATTTGCGTTGACATGAGACAAGCCAACAAAGCTATAACCAGAGAGAGACATCCGATTCCAACCGTATGAAGTATTGGTACAGATGAATAATAGCTGTTATTTTAGTAAGATTGACCTAAATATGGCATTCTACCAAATTCCATTGGCCGAAGAATCACGTTTCATAACTACTTTTGTCACGCATAAGGGCTTATACCGCTACAAGAGGTTAAGTTTTGGAGTAAACGCAGCACCGGAAATGTTCCAGCACATAATAACTCAGGTGTTACAGTCATGTGACGGAGTTGCAAACATTGCAGATGACATTATAGTACATGGTCAAAGTCAGAAAGATCACGATGCAAATCTCAAAACCTGTATGGAAACACTGAAAGCTAAAGGTCTCACGGTGAACCTTGAAAAGTCACAGTTCAACATGAATAAGATAACTTTCATGGGACATGTTGTGTCTGATAAAGGCATAGGGCCTACAGAAGAGCGTGTTAAAGACCTTATCAATGCATCAGAACCTAAGAACGCTTCAGAAGTCAGAAGTTTCCTTGGATTGGTGAACTTTAGTGCGCGATACATACCTGATCTTGCTACAGTAACTGAACCATTGAGAAAACTCACAAAGAAGAATGCACAGTTTCAGTGGAAAAGTGAAGAGAAGAAGTCATTTAATGAGATTAAGAGAAGAATGGCAAACACAGAAACATTGGCATACTTTAAGCCAGGATGTAAGACTAAATTAGTGACAGATGCTAGTAATGTTGGTCTCGGAGCAGTGTTAGTACAAGAACAACACGGAAAAGAGAGAGTTATCAGTTACGCTAGCCGTACACTTAGTGACAGTGAAAAGCGATACTCGACGACAGAGAAAGAAGCTCTAGCTATTGTATGGGCGTGCGAACGATATCATGTATACTTGTATGTATACTTGTATGGTGTTGATTTTGAACTTGTTACGGACCACAAACCGCTTGAAGTCATTTACTCTGCAAAGTCCAAACTATCTGCAAGAATCCAGAGATGGATGTTCAGATTGCTGCCATATAGTTTCGTTGTCAGATATGCACCAGGCAAAGTAAACATTCCAGACTTCTTATCTAGGATTAAAGTTGACAAGGATCGACTTGTACACAAGAGCGAAGACGAGAGTGAAACAGAGGGATTTATTCGGTTTGTTGCAACCAATGCAACTCCAAGTGCGTTGTCTACACGGGAAGTCGAGAGAATTTCAGCTACAGATGAAGAGCTGTGTGACTTGTATGAGTCAATTCATACTGATCAGTGGCAAAACTCGATATATATGCCGGTGAGATTCGAACTTAGCACTCTAGGAAAGTTAGTGTTGAGGGGAACGCGTATAGTGGTACCAAAGAAACTGAGAACTAAGTGCATAGAATTGGCACATGAGGGACACTTAGGAATCGTAGGGACTAAACAAAATCTTAGGACTAAAGTGTGGTGGCCTAAGATGGATCAAGACGTTGAACGTTTCGTCAAAACGTGCCACGGATGCCAACTAGTCAGTGGATCAAGTAATCCAGAGCCAATGACGCCAACTCCATTGCCAGCTGGGCCTTGGCAGGATGTTGCGATAGATCTGATGGGTCCATTACCTTCAGGAGAATTCATACTTGTGTGTGTTGACTATTATAGTCGATACTATGAAATAGACATTATCAAGACTATTACGTCTGAGAAGATAATTGACTGTTTAGAGAAAATGTTTATCATTCATGGACTGCCAGTGACCATAACTAGTGACAATGGTAGACAATTTGTGTCAGATGAGTTTGAGAAGTATTTGTTCGAGAACAATATTGAGCATAGACGAACAACGCCACTTCATCCTAGTGCCAACGGTGAAGTAGAACGGCAAAACCGAACTCTGCTGAAACGTATCAAGATTGCGAATGCCGAAGGGAAGAATTGGAAGATTGAAATCCGAAAGTTTCTCCTAGCTTACCGCACAACACCACACAGTACGACAGGTGTACCACCATCGGAATTGATGTTCAACCGAAAGATCCGAACTAAGTTACCTGAAATTCAGTTTTCGTTGAATGATGGGGAAGTACGAGATAGAGACATGTTCAGGAAGGAGAAAAGTAGGGTATATACAGATACTAAGAGAAGTGCTGAACAGAGAAATATTCAACAAGGACAGAAAGTGTTGTTGAAACAAGACAAAACGAACAAACTGAGCACTAATTATGAACCAGAACCGTATAGAGTTGTGGAGAAGTACGGAAATCAAGTAACACTTGAATCGCCATCTGGAGTAACACGAGTCAGAAACTCCACACATGTGAAGGAATTCCGGGAACCAGAAGTTGAGACGTCAGAGGTAACCAATGATGATCCACCTGCGTTAAGTCTACCACATGGAGACGCTGATGCTTTCACGGATGTTCCATCTACGCTGTCGGATACTCTATCAACTAGACCACAGCGGGATCGACGTGTACCGGTTAAATTCAAAGACTATGACATGGGCTGATAAAGTTAATTGGTTATTGTGCAAGACATAGAGACTGTTCATTGTTATTATTGTTTAAATTGCCTTAAGTAAGGGCCATTGAAAAATTCATTTGAAATTCTTGAGCTATTCATAATTGTTTTATGAGATTATGTATGATTTTGTCTCATTCTGAATATTATAGTTACATTTAATTGTTTAAAGATGTTTAAGATACATTATGCAGACATTTGCTATAAGAGTTTATTATTGCATTAGTGAGATCTTTAATGATTGTTAAAGAATTATAATCATCGTCAATTGTTAAAGTAAACATTTGATTTTAAGGATTATTAGAACTTCATGAGTTGTAATACAAGTTTGTATTAGTCTAAAGAAGGGAGGAGTTGTAGTATCTAGCAAGGGATATAATTCATGGCACTATAGACTTGATGTAAAACTGTTGTCTGCATGATTATGGATGTATGTTGTCTGGAACCTAAAATATGTAGTTGATTAAAAGTTAAACTGTTTTCGAATTGTACTTCAACGCACCATAACCCAACGCAACACTGTTCATCAGAGGTCGGATGATAAATATAATGCATAGCATCATCGCACTGGAGTACGAGAACGTTGTATACAGAGTATGTTTAAACTGAACATGCGTCTGTTTATTTCGATGTCCTAAAACGTTTAAACTGTTTAAAGGAACTATAACATTATGAAACAACAATTCTGATTACAGAAACTCATTGGCTCAATCTTTCCACATCCGCCCCTGCTTCAGAACAGAAATTGAATGGCTTAAAATGTTGGGCCGGGGTAGGTGTACTCCTCTAATTTATAGTCCGAAATAAGGCATTTTTATCTTAATATTGTATTTCCCCCGATATTGACTGAGAATGTATAAACGAACGATTCAAAGGGGTGGAGGGACCGATCCCCCCCCCCTGAATCTGCAAATCTGCAATTGAGTACATGCATTAATACCGTCTCCGTAGCCTATTGGTTAAGGCGTTGCCTATTGAAGTCGTAATCGTGGGTTCATTCCATGGTACATTTAGCTCGATCCCTTTGCCGCGTGATGCCTGCCTCTCGGTACTTTAAGGATGAAATTGGTTTAGTGGTGTAGGTTTCTGCAACTTACCCACGACTATGTGGGTTCGATCCCCACCAGGGGTACTATCTCATGGATGGCCTCTCAAAAATGACACAGTAACAGTTTCTAGCCAGGAAACGGATTCGAGAGTGATTTTATCAGCTAATCACCTTTAGCAAAATCGAGCTTGTTTATTTAAGTTAGATTTAACCAATGAAAGTTGTACCCCTTCATCGGTGCTTTGAAAAATAATTAAAGGACCCTGTTTGAAGCAAGTGCTTGCGCTTTCACGGGTAATCCTTGACCGAGTGGTCTTAAGGAATACATTCAGTGTTCTCTAACCTTAACGTCGATTAAAATTCAATATTATAACCAAGTACCACCAGGAAGTATCTTTGGAAAATGCAAAATTAAGCAAACAGTTTGATTTTTTAGATTTATTAGTGAAATATGCATTTTGATAAAACATTTTTCTGAAAAGGAATAATTAAACTACACATCTGACGCAGTTGTATATAATAAAACTGCTTTAGATTGCACACAAGTTGAAAATGCCGATGGTATACGCGAAATCAGGTAACAACTAACATCTTGCATTGTTATTTTCTTGAATATTCTATCAATATTAAATTAATTAGCAATTATATGATGACATGTATATATCCCAACTTTTTTTAACCCAGCAGCTGTAATACTGTGGAAATCTCCAACTGGTGATTTCTCCAACTTCTGTGTTCTCCAACTTCTGTATTCTTCAATTGGTGAATTTTATTAATAGAAATTGACTGTGGAATTCTCCAATTGGAAATTTCTCCAATTGGAGAACCGTTTTTACAAAATCATAATTTTTGATTTTTTTTTAGATTTTAATAAAGTTAATAACTCTAGTACTCAAAACATAAATAGAAATGTAATTTTCTGTTCCAAATTGTAATATTTGATTTTTTTCAAATTGCTGATTTTTTCCCCCGTTTCGGCTCATATGGAAAGTTCTCCAATTGGAGTTTGCCAAAACCCCGCGGGGGACCTAAAATCCAATTGGTGGCCAACGGGAGAAATCAATTTTGGAATTAAAATTTTCATATTTCTTAAAACTTTTTTTTTAATTTTACTTAAAATATTTCTTATTTAATGGACAAACTTTCTACGTGTCGCTTTTGAAGTTGATATCTAAGATAATAAAAAAAACTAAGTTTGCAAGTAAACCGGATTTGCAAACTTATACCGGATGCTATTAATATCATTTTTTGTTCACTGACGAATTTCTATAAACCATCGGAGAGAATTTAACGAATTTAGCGTTACATTAAACTTTATATTATATTATTTATTTTTTTTCGGTCAGAAAAGAAGACGTCTCCTGCCTTGCAATAAATCGAAAAATACAAGTTTGAATTATTGAAACAATATTCACTTATTAAGTATTTACCCTTTTCCGTACGCTTTAAAAGCGTACGGAAAAGGGTAAATAGGTTTGTTTACTAATCAAATAATGTCATAAATAGTCGACTAGTGATTCATATTAAATATTTATCAAAGCTTACTTGATATACGATAATAACCCTATAATTGATGATACTTTGTGCATCACTAATGTGATTGAGTTATGCCTCGCCAAATCGATGATTATTAACGAAAGATTGCTAAATTCAAGGCAGAGAGTCAACTGTCTGAAAACAACGACGATGAAGAACTTCTGGTTTCATAGATACTGCCTTGGGAACAGTTCCTTCAAGAAACTAAGAACGAACTTTATGCCAACCGCGAGGTGATTATTTAAAAACACTACAAAAGGAACCCTCAGTAGCTCAGCAAATACCGCCAATACCTATGGGACAGCCTAGGCTAAGGGGATCTCTTGGGTGCGCGTCCGGCCTCCTGAAGTCAAGAAAATCGACACATGCGAGCTCGAAATTGCAAAACTGGAATCCAGCTGTTATGTTTACAATACTTTATTGACGGCGAAAGCACCTCGGAGATTCACGACATTGTATTGTAAACGTGTTTCTAAATGACTCATTGTCAATCATGCGGAATGGCGACACCGATGAAGGTCACGCCGCTTCCAGCTGCCTTCAAAAATCGGATGATTTGGTCACACTGCTCAAGCTCCAAGCTAATGTTGATGATGTAAAGTTTCAGCAAAAGAAGTTTACAGATTTATTATTCGATAAAAAAGAAAGAATTACAAAAGTATTTCCCCAGCAGGTTGTTTTGATTTGTTTTATTTATGGAATACGCGCACGTCTTCCTGCGCAGGATGTAAGCCAGCAGAAAGATGAATTACAGAAAACTTATGTTAGGCTTCAGAAATCATGCCGAATCATTTATAAAAAAAGTTTATTGACATTAAAGCAACATTGTTTAGCCAAAATACCAATGTAACAAATACGTTAAGTAACAGCCAATAATCATTCGTTGAGACAGCACTAATGATACTTAAAAGAAAAACAGGTGATCTCGAAAAGTGTAGGTAATGTTTATGTAGCTTAGTTAGATATAAAAGCCACCTTTGAAGTTGTCTGGCACCACTCCTTATTTTTTTAATTATACGATTTTGGAATTTAAGGGAAGGTTTGGAAAACCCTTATCAGTTGTTACCAATATATATATATATATATATATATATATATATATGAAAAACTACAGAAACAAGCGCTCTGTAGCCGAAAGTTTAAGCATAACCCCGTTTAATGGCAAAGGGTAAACGCACAAACCTCACAACATACGTGAAGAGGTCTGATTCAACATCCGACTCTTTATATTTACGTAGATCTGTCCGCCGAGGGGGAGTATTATCAGGTTTTTGTTATTTAGTGTTTATTAACGACATAATTAATCGATTAGAAAGGTCTGGCTATGGTGCAAATATAGGTACAATTGCTACAGGGAGTCTTACCCCCGCAAATGCCATTACACTCGTTCATTTAACGCCCTCTGGTCTTCAATATAAGCTTGATATCGTTCAGGTCCTTTACAAATTTGTGGCTTGTCATTCTCCACAAAACGCTTGTCAGTTCCATTGTCAGTAACATTTGCCGGACAACCGCTTTATTATGTCGAATCTTCCACTCATTTAGGGATAATTGAACTCTAAATATGGGATGCTAAGTACAACACGTATAGATAAACGGTATAAAAGGGCCAAAACTCATTCCACACTATGAAAGGTTATGTCTTACATGGCGAAGGTCTGAGTCCAATCACTTGGGTAAGCATATAATTATTGAAAAGTCATTATCCCAACTATTTCATATGGAAGTATACTGTGAAATAAGCTCAGGCATCGGATCTCGATATTATCAATAGAACTCAACATCATGCTGTTAAAATGGTCCAAGGCTTTAATAACTCACTCATTCCGAAATGCGTAAGCCAATGGTTGGACTATATCGCCTAATAAGCTCAGTCGTGATCCGCAAATGATCTCTTCTGCAAAAGATAATGACGTTGCCTTCCGATAGTTTAACGCGACAGCTATTAATATATAACATTTCTTAATCGCCAAACAAAAACTCCAATATTTGGTTTTATACCTGACTTGATATGCACTTTGGTAAACAAATGCCGCTTACAAGATAGCCTTAACGATTTCGTATTGCATAATGTAGAACGTTTGAGTTCAGGCTAAAAAACACTGTCCATAAAACCGTTAGACAGGCTGAATTTACTTTATGGCGCGAAAGACTTACCAGTGACACAGACTTTCTACTGTTCAAAAATCTCCTTAAACAAATTGAACCATGTGCTGTGTGGTAGTCCGCATATAATCGCTCGGACTTGCGCACGTCATTGCTATCTTGTGGCTAGACAAGCCGTTTTTACCGTACTCCTTGTAAGTTAGCAAATAAGGTTTTCTTAGACAAAACTGGACATATTTTTCCTGCTTGTTAACTCACAGCAACGTACGTGAAAGTTATTTATTGTGATCAATACTTAATATTTAGTCAACAAGTCGGATCCGACTTAGCTAAAAAAAGGTTCGACCATTTTCAGAGAGTTTGTCTTAGGGAGCAATTACATACAAGATGAAGACTGTAAACAATTGCTGTTATGCAAGCTCAGTTTTCATTTTGTACAACATGCATTCAATATATAAGAAACGTTCGCTTGTGTTTAAATACTACTGAAACATTCGAATTTGTGCATGCACGCCATGCAGTACGTTAGTTGATTATATTTATAATATATAAGCATACAATTTTCGTTACTAGGTCCAACATATTGTGTTTGACTTGAACCCATTGTATACGGGTATTATTTTTATTCTCATGTTACTTCAGGCATGAAATAACTATTTCGAACTTATTTAATCATGCTCATTTATAGTATATTGTGTTCAAATATCCTGCGCTGAGGATATGTTCAAATAATTGGCGTCTAGCCATGGAAACACATTAAAATGAAATATATTTTCATGTATGAGAATGAAGATAACTACAATTTTCTTTATCTCATTTTTTTTCACCAAAATAAATAAAACTTATATGAACAAACCTTATCTCTTAAGTTTGGCAATATTTTATAGATATCTCTTGTAAACATCATGCTAGTCACTAAGCTTATAAGTTTCAGTCAATCAAGAACACTGTCATGATATTTGTTGTTTTTCACATCGTGATCTTTCGACAATCTCAGTTTAAGGAGTATAATCAACTTGAGGAACATCACAAGATGGATATGTATGCTCATAATGGGGGCGGGATTTTAATACAAAAAATGCCTATGATTTTGAAATCAAGGAGGCACCTGAAATGATTAGTAGGACTAGAGGCGGCGTGCACACGACGGCGACCAGGAGCAACTGCAGCTTCCGCATACGCATCGCGGTTCGGGCCGTCTTCTATAACGTAAATGGACACAACTCAATACTCTATTTGGGTATCATTTGATGAAGTTTCCCAAAGATCTCTTTAAAATTGTTTAAAAAAAAATCAGTTCAATTATTCCGCAAAACAAAGAAAAAATACGATTTGGATTGGACTGAATGTTTACAGAAGTTCAGTGTAAACAGTTTTATAAGTTTATATCAACAGGAAAATACACTCACCAGATTATCTAGCTGTATATTCCCGTCTTAGTGTTAACTAACTGTTAATTCTAGTTCCAACAATTGATCCCTGGACACTAATATAGATGGGCGTCTAAATAATAGTTGATCAACACCAAAAACGTGTATCACAATCATGCACAATACGTCTACTAGTACATTGCACGTCCTGTTGAAAATGTTGAAGATAGATATTTTGGCAGCAGCCTAATTTTGATTATAATAGCTGTAGATCTGATGAGCTAGATTACCTGATTACAAATGAGAACTCATTGTGCAGAGGGTTGTAGCTGATAATGGTAACACTCGTTGCCCATTTTTGGATTTAAGATTACTTGTTCAACTGTACTATACAACTTTGCATTGATTTTCATATTGTTATAATCATCTAATATAATAATTATTGTTATTTTATTACCATATTTTATAGCGCTAATACCATATAAAAATACACGTTCAAATCAAAACTTCATATCACAGATTATAGACAAACAATACAAAATGATATGAAAACAAAACAACCTTTCTTAATAATGTAACACTTGACAAACACAACGCCTTATGGTAATATAAAACAGAGAACACAATCAACAAAAACATTTTATACAGCATTACAAAATAATTCATTCACTCGTAAAAGGTAGTGACATTTTAAAAGCTTAAAAAGTATGATACAGTTTTAAAATTATATATAGTCTAATTATATCTACTTGATGTTATAAGTAATCAGTTTCCATATATCCCAGTGAAAAAGTGAGTTTTGAGTGCTCTTTTGAAATACTAAATGAGAAGTTCAACGAGACAGTTGCACGGCCTCTAAACGCCAGCTCCACCACTTTACAGTGGTGCAAAGAAATAGAGCTGTCGACACTTCCGTTGTGGAGCTGTGCCCTATGTTTACATGAACAAACGTGAGTATGACTTCTGTGACATATAGTTCTATGGTAAAATTAACAGCACCTGACCGTTTTCAGTAATGTTAAGGTAGTTCGCGTAGAGTTTTGTTTCCGCAAGTAGTATGTATAACCTGCATAATGTTATATGATAAACATAGCAACTTTTGTATTCATTCCAAAAGCGTTTACTTTTTATATTACTTCACGCGCAAAACATACTCGATAGCGCCACCACTAAGGCAACAGCGCCACCACATTCATAAATATGAGTCATTTTGTTGTGTTCCTGCATTGGTATTATACATAACAGTTATGTTTGCATGCGTGAGACTGTTCTTACGGGGAGTGTAAGCACCGAAATGTTCTTGCTATGCAATCAGATCTCAAAATATGCACAAGTCCGATTCGGGAGAAAAGCTCCTGGCACAACAGTTTGCACAATATTGAAACGAAATAGTAAACAGCCTACAGTAGAAGTGTTCTTACACGGTGCCACATTCTCCGATTTTCAAAATGTGTCCGTTAAATGAAATTATTAAATAAATTATAAATCATACTCACGTTTGTTCATGTAAACATAGGGCACAGCTCCACCACGGAAGTGTCGACAGCTCTTTTTCTTTGCACCACCGTCATGTGGTGGAGCTGGCGTTTAGAGGTCGTGAGTTAATATTATGTCGGCTAACCTCTTTGAAATAAACAGCCCCGCCACAAAAGTTCGTCCTAGCACCATTAACACGTGCATTTTATCTTGAAAACATCAGGTAGGTGCATATCGGGAATGTTCAAATTCCTCAAATCTTCCTCAGTCTTGAAATCAGTGAGTCTGAATATTTTAACAACGTTTGTGCACCGTTGAAAAATCTCTCTGTACAGTTTGAAGTCAATCCTTACCCTCCACCACTGTGTGTTGTCTTTCTTCCGTAAGTCCTCGATGGTCTTGTTGCTAAGGTCGCCTTCGTTCGGGATAACGACGTCCAGTGCCGTCACGACTTCCGGTCGCTGTTTCATGCCCAGAAAACCGTAAAGACTCTGTATTTTCCCACTCACATTACGCTTTAGATCTTCGTAAAACACCATTTTTACCCTGCCCGGGTGCTTCTTCATTAGATCTATGGAGCCTTGATAGTCTGTTTCCATTTTTCTGCACAGGCTTTCTCCCATTTCAACGAAGTCACTGACAATCGAATGGAAGGAGCTCTCCAAGCGGCTATTCATGATAGCGAATGGGTTACGGAACAGTTGGATGACCTTGAGATTTGGCTTTCGGTCGAGGAGAGGACCCAATGAGTCCGTGGTGATTCGGAGCGTCTTGACAACAAGGTGCCGATAGTAAGAGCAGTACAGAGCCTGCATCGGCAGACAGATGTCCCTCGGATGTCGTTTGCTGTAACGGCACTCCGCGTATCGCCGCCAACTCGGACCTAGGAATTTATGAATTCAAATTTCTTTGACAAATTGTAGGGTAGCAAGTATACAGCCAGATGATTTAAAATGAATTATTATATTTTGAGGTTTAAACATGGCGGAGCCGGGCCGTCGCGCAAAAATTGGCCCGAGTACCTCATTACGTCCCGCTCCAACATGTATTAACCTTTTAAAAACCTCCTTCTTTAGTCTTCTTTTATAATTTTATTATATTCTTCGTATGGTTTACCTACACTCCAGTTGTACATTGTTATCTATTTTAGGCTTGACGATGATGAGTAAACTTACTCTCAAATGTATTCTAGTTTTTGAGAGCTAGCACAATTTTGGTAAAAGGCAAAAACTCTTTGTCGCCAATTTATTTTTCCATTAGTTTCAACTTTCCAGCAACACGTTCATCCGAATTTATTGCGTAGGAATCACTGACATCTACCTTTTTATGTCTTGAATTTCACAATTCTGTTTAATAAAAAATGAACTCGTAGCAAGCTGAACATCTTTTTATTATATGGTAAACAATTAGGTCGACCTCGTAGTCTTGTTGTCAATATGTATGAACAACGTTGTTGTTTTCAAGTTTGTACAATTTTGGGGCTTTGTTTGTTTTGTTTTTGAATGGCAAAGCGGATTAAAAACGGCGCCCTAATAGTATTCACTAGTTATCGAACACTAGCCATTTTCCTAAAATGCGTTCGCGTTTGCCTCCTTTTATGATTTTCACAATTAATCTGTTTACGGGCCGTCACATGATATCGATTATAGGCCCGGGAGGCAAAACATATAATCGCCATGAAAATAATCGCTAAAACCCTGTTCAACAGTGATTCTGTATTCAGTAATATATGCTTTAATTAATGCACACGTTACTATTTATAGTAACATTTTATTATAGATTTTTTTCTCGCCAAAATTGATTATCGTTTCCTCCCGTGAGATTATCACGGCACATGAGAACGATTATGGCATACTTGTCCGAACTCTCCTAGGCTTTATCGACCCTAGCTTTGCTCTCCTTTTGTAATGAACATCAAAATCAGCCGAAGAAAAAAGGAAATATTTGAAGAACGGCAATATTGCAGACTTATTCTGAAAACAGCTATGAAAAGGTTGGCTATATTAATTTCCAGTCACTCGTTATTTTCACAGCTAATACCATTCATAAGCAATTTGCTATGTCCCAGTTTTATGGTAATCATATATTTTATTATTCCACAAAATAATGGTTAAATCAGTTCAATTCATTGATAAATGATATAACAAATGTATTATACAGGATAATACATGGTTGACCATCGCTTTTGTTGATAATTATCCCTCGGGCAATTATTTTACCACTTGGGCAATTATCAACCAAATCCCACGATCAACTATGTATTAATCTATTAATAACTTATACTAATGTCATACCAGCAACAACAACAATAACTACAACAACAAATATCTTTATTACACTCAGGTCATACATACATGACAACATGAGGACAAATAAGTTTAGTCAGCAGTGTCAATAAAAGCTTCATTATACTAATAGGAAGAACGATGGCTTTATCTCGAGTGGCGGAAATACAATGGTTTTGTATTTTTTTTCATGGTCGTACATGTATCGAATATATATCTTATCATGGAAAAGAGGGAGACAATCATTTTAAATATCTTTACAAAATATGAGGGATAAAAGGGATATTCAATATAGTGCCAGATTTCAAAGGCTGTGCCTTGGACAAGCATATCGTATAGATAAATTACAAACGTTATTGGGGAACTCAGTATAATTAATTCAATTTAACAAAAACCTAGAGCAATTATACTGGCTGACATGCGTTGCGTATTAAATGTTTCACAAATAAGGCTACTCTTGTCAATAGTTTAACATTTGTGCAAGTTAACAGTTCCTTGTATTTAATTGTATTTGGCCTATTGAAATAATAGGTTGGTTGGTATTTTCATCTGACAATTGAAAAGGATTGGCAAACTAATAAGTAGTGGTATTCATCACCAAGGTCTGACCTACAAATATGACAGTATCTTTCTGCGTAGTCAACATTATTATACCTTCCTATTTCTATCGGGAATTTGTGGTTCGCCATACGGAATTTACTCATAAAGAGTTTCAAATTAGGAACAAGATTTAAAAAGTATTTTTCTAATTCGAGGGTTTCCTTGAACAGTGAGTAGTTTTTGCCTTTAGAAAAGTTATTCATTACAGAGTGCCAATCTTGTTTAAACTGGTCGATAAGGACTTGTTTAACACAATTATGTAAATTAGGGTTTATATTTGTAGATTGTTCTAACCATACATTGGAAAACCCAGTATGATCTAAAATTGATTTGATGTGATCTGTCCATTTAAAAGATCTGAATTTATCATTTTGCATAGAATTATAGCAAATATGTGATAATTTAGTTTGTTTACCTCGAAGAATGGATATCCAGACTGTTATCATTTTACATTTTATGGTAATTTCTAATGGGTATCGTCCAGTTTCACCATACAGCATATAAGCAGGCGTGCTCATTTTAGTTTTTGTTATTTTTCTTTAAAAAATAAGATGAACTTGCTCAATAATTTTTAGGTTTTCATAGCCCCATACCTCAGCAGAGTATACTAGTATTGGCAACATTGTATGGTCAAATAATTGTAATTGTAAGTCTGTCGGTATATCTAGATTGTAAATACGTTGATAAAGTAAGTGCATTGCCTTTTTGGCCTGTTCAACTAAATGTCATTTTTTTACGTTTAGAAAACTTCCAGAGCTTGAAAAGAATACTCCTAGGTATTTATATTTAGTAACCGTTTCTATTATATTTTCTCCTATTTTGAAATTATAGCGAGTCGGCCTATTAGTGCCAAAAACAACTACCTTTGTTTTATCGATATTGACCTTTAAATCAAAAGTACTGCAATAATTATCAAAATCATCAATCATTTGCTGCCAATCAGTTTTAGTTTCGCTAAGTAGCGCTGTATCGTCAGCGTAAAGTAGGGCGAGTATTTTTAAATTTTGTTCATTGCGTACACTTATTTCGACTCCTGTGTTGTTCAGATTAAGAATGTAGGATGCCAAATCATTTAGAAAAATTGCGAACATTACCGGTGACAAATTTTCTCCTTGTCGGACCCCTTTATTTTTATAAATGGGCCGAATAATACCCGCTGTCCAAACTTCGGGTATATGACCGGTCTCCAAGATAATATTAAATGGTTTTACATTACATGGCATAAGAGAAGAGCACGTAGCTTTAATGTGTTCGTTAAGGATGCAATAAAATTGAGACGGGCATTTTCCGTTATTCAAATTGTTAATACATGTTTTTAATTTCACAACGGGAGAACGGCCGATTTAATATGTCATTATTTATTGTGCGGTCTAAGGGAGGCAACTCGAAAACTTCTTGATTACTACTATCATTCAGAGTTTTGAAATGGTTATACATATCTGATAAGGGGGGGGGGAGTAAAGCACTTTTTTATTGACTTTGTTAAGATACGACCAGTACTCTTTGGGTTT
The DNA here is from genome assembly GCF_026914265.1 of Mya arenaria. Taxonomy (NCBI): domain Eukaryota; kingdom Metazoa; phylum Mollusca; class Bivalvia; order Myida; family Myidae; genus Mya; species Mya arenaria. The sequence goes on along the minus strand of NC_069127.1, from coordinate 17,057,282 downwards.
GTGGGTTTTTAAATTACAAAGTTTACGCGCTGTTATTTCTTTATGCTTACTTATAAATTTATTCATCGTTCTTTCATAAGCGTGACTAGCATTTCTTAAGTGGCAAGCGGCGGATTATGGTCAAACAAGCATCCTGCTATACAGACCTGCATATTTGAGGTTGTCTGTGACCTGCTGCTGGACGAGACTGGATATTCGGGAGAAGTCGCAGCGGAAGATGTCCGCGAACACATCCGTCATCAGGTCGCCTACGGTGGAGTTCCTGTAAAGCATCACACAAAATACAACACGGGTAGGTACAAACATGTATTTAATCATATAATAATACACACAGTTAGAAAATAAGAATGTATAATTAAATCTCAGTTGTGTTTTAAAGAAGGAGTGTAGTTCATTATTATTACATTTCGTGGTCTTTTTATGTACAATTCGACATTGTGACGTCATGTCAGATAATAAAAGGTCACATTTCCAATCACCGTGCATTAAATGATGGTTTGAATGGAACTGTGATATATACAAGGTATAACGATGCTTTTTAATGTATATCATAAGTTGGTATGATATTTACACGGAATGTTCACGACAACCCTGGGTGTCTAAAAACCTCTTTGTAAAATGACATTGACCTTAGTGTCAATATTAACAACGCAGTTTCTGCAACGATCTGCTCATAAAAAAGCTTATTCAAAGGTCATACTGACATCTATCTATTGTTGTTCAATCATTTTCCAAGTCGAAATATACAACATTTTGATATTGCCCTTAATATTATATTTCACTTGGAAATGAGGTTGCCAAAACTATGCGCGTTTCACACGCTCATAACCAGACAACGGCAAAACAAAAACTTTTACCGACAGTCTTCATTTCTCCGAGATTTGTTGTGTACATTTATAAAGATTTATATTTAAATGTCTAGTATACCCAACAATATAGGTACTCACATGGGTACTTCAGCCACCAGCCGCTTCATGTCCCTAAGGTCGCGTGCACGGTTTACAGCAGCCAATCCTAGTTCCCTAAGATATAATAACAACTATAAAGAAGATGCTTGTTGATATCAGTGAAAGATCGCTTTTATTTCACGAGTGATGTTGAAAATCATATTTTGACGAACGACCATTATTTAACCAGGTAGCTTTATTGTTTTATTATACTTTGCATGATTTCGCTTTGATAAAAGTTATGCCATGTAGCTTATATGACATATCATATGCAATATCTTATAATGTATTCATACAGCCGTCAACTTCGATGTTACTACTAGCGAAGTTAACACAAAGTTCATCAAACAGGTACCTTTTTGGTCAATGTAAACAGTTTATTGCAAATAAACATTGCATATATAACAGTTTTAGATCTTGTTTTATGCTACATGGATATTCATTCAACACTCATTTTCAAACATCGGTCTGATATGCTTGAAGACGGGTCGTTTTCCAGATAAAAAGTAAAGACCACGCTTGGTTGTTGACTATTTTTTGGTGGATGGAATAAACATTTTAATGATTAGGCAAATGTTGCGTGAAAAACAAATGATTCATAACATTACATCGAATTTATGTTCTGGCATATATTTTCGTCCGTAATTTGTTGTTTTACGAAATCAAATGTAAGAACATTCATTTGTAAGTGAAAAAAAGAGTTTGGAAAACAAGATAAACATTTTCTAATAAAATCCAAGTGATGTTTATTTCCAGACATATCTTTATTTAATCATATGCAACCTTTTTTAAGATAAAATTGTTATTATCAGCCACACTGACCGGACCGGACCCCTAAACCTGGATACACTGACCAGTACAGATTCCGTTACCGTTGCATCCATGCGCTACTGAATTACGTTTGACACAATTAAAGTGAAGAAAGAGTTTATGCTCGAACGGGGGTTTGAACCCGGTACATTTCGGGTCGACACCACAACCGCCTTGCTATAGAAATTAGCTCAACAGCGAGCCTGTACCCTATAGGTCTGACACTATAATATACATTCACTCCTTAGTTTGTAGTGAAAAAACACTGTTATTATTTTACTGATATAAGTCCATATTTCATCGAAAAGCAAAAAACATAAAAGAAAGTCACATATTGTGAAGATAACAGCTTCATGAAGCCGATAGCAATAAAAGAGATATTCTGACTCAATTTGCAAAACAATTTTCTATGTCTGGCTCTAAACATGGACTGTGGACAGTTTTTAATCACTTTTTTCAGGTGTATGTAGTTGTACACATTGCAGCAACTTACCTGCACGTGTTGTTAAGAATGCTGCAGACGGTGCCAGGCGACCGGAAGTACTCTTGCACAGAGAATCGCCAAAGCGGCTCGTAAAAGTAGAATGCATCAGGCCTGGAACATACAGGCAAAACAACGTCATTTACCGTTGGTGTATGCTGAGGAGGCATTAAAAATACCAGATTTACTGAAAAAATTAAATCAAGGTTTGAAACCTGAACGATGAAAACAATTACCCACTTTAATTAAACAACAATGATATGAAGCAGTGAATTCTCTGAAAACTCTCCTCAACATGTACCTAAAGCCGAAGAGATTCGATGTGAATCGGGATCCTCCGTTCTGGTAGGCATTCACCAGCAGGTCATATCTTTCCGGGGGTCGATCGTCAAGGCTGGTATAAGCTGTAATGCACATGTGACAGAGGAGGTGTTTGGTTATATACGGATGGGTTTAGATTAAAATGGTGAAATAAGCAATAAATGCTATCGCCGGCAGTATTTTAGTTTATTCAGATGGAACGCCTGGATCGGGTTCTAAGCAATATTGAATCTCTAGACCTTTTCGAACATTTTGATTTATTACATTTTCATATTCAAGTATAATGATGACGATATATTTAAGTTCATTAAAGTGTAAAGTAATGTTGGTATATTTCGACTTAGGTATGAACTATTTTTCCTGTATGTTAAAGAATGTCTGTAGCATCATGGAAACCTTGTCAATATTTAGAACGCTAATTAATTATTTCTCGCTTCAAATGTCACCATAAAACAGTTTTCACGCACCTTTCAAGAAATAATGCTTCACTCCCCTTAGAACTATTTGAAGACCGATTTGACTATTAACATAATCTGAATCATTGCGCGCATATCCATGACAACCACGAATGATCGCATATCATTACGCAATTATTTTTACTAAGCACAAAAGAGCTCCAGCGAAAAATACATTTTTACTTAATTTTGTTTAACTGAGGTGAGAGAAAAAGCGGAAAACACCCTACGCTCGGGTCGGAATGAGCCTATCTTACACTCTCGGCCATGGAAGATCCTTATAATCTCGATCGGAGAAGCCACGAGCGAAATGTTTACTTTGGTGTTAATGAGGTAAAAATAATGCGATCTTACATTGAAACATATATTTCTTTTCTGTTTAGTATATTCCTTCAACGTTCATATAAGGACATTTAATTGTGTTTTTCGGTAAAGCCGGCTATATTGTATGCGAACGTAACGTTGAAATTGTGCCCCAGCCTGTGCGCTGAGTGAGAGAAGGCTTAACTTGATTTCAAAACAATTGACAATAATATCCGACTAATGTTTTAACTATTTGAAAGGATTTACTATCAATTTTATTCACTGATAAATCTCTATAAACCATCTAAAAGCATATTATAAATTTAGCGTTACATTAAACGTTCTATAACATTAAGTTTAATCTAGGTCAGAATACTAGCTTTTAATAAATCGAAAAAAAACAAGCTTAAATTGCTGCAATAAAATTTACTTTAAGCGTTCGGAAAAAAGTTGTTTAAATAGGTTTGTTTACTAATCAATTAATGCCATAGATAGTCGACTAATGCAATTCATATTACATACATACGTACATACGTATATACATAATACATACATGCATATATACAATGTTGCAGCATTCATAGCCGTAAGACATAGTATTTGAAACAAATCACATATAAAGACATATTCCATAGAGAAGTAGATTATTTAGTATAAAAAATATTCTAAACAATATTAAGTTCTCGATCGTAAAACAATGCATGAAATATTTATTTTTACATTTTGCACACTTCTTCTGCTGCCTGATGACGTAAGTGTAACGAATATTTGTTTTGTTTGCCAATGGAAAAATATGTTTTAGGTATTCTTTTCGTAAATTATTATATTTTGGACATACCAAGAGAAAATGATATATTTATTCTCGAGGACATTCATGTTGCAAAATGTACATATTCGATTCTATTTGGTCTTATTAGATATTTTTCTTCCTTAAGTTAATTCTTTAACCAGCTAACCATGTGTCTTGTTTGTTTGATTCATAAATATCTGTATTCCATGACTGTTTATATATATCGAGTAGTCTTTGTTTTAATATTTGGATCGGAATGGTTTGTATACCTTGATTCAAGCAAATCACTGACATTCAAATTGCATACAATATTTTCTTTATCTCTGCCCAATTCAGTCCATTGTAAGTATAAAAAATTTAACTTCACTTTTTAACATTGCATACGTTTTATTTCATTGGTGATGTGTATTTAGATTTTAAAATTCTTATCCAATATTTAAGCATTCTTATTTTTCGTTAAATGATCATTGGGTGTCTACAAAATCCACCGTATAGCGCAGATAGATTGGTACTTTTTCTGACGTTTAGCTTTTTCTCATATTTGTTCATTGAATTAACTTTATGTCATTTGCTGGATGATATCCCTTGATTTCTGATCCGTAATTAAGAATTGATTTGAGCAACGTTATTCCAAAATATTTGGATGATTCAATTATTTCTAGATTTGCGTTTTTAAGTTGAAAGTGTACTTAGTTTTTTATCCCTCTTTCGAATATCATTATTTAAGTTATTGATGTATTTACTTTTAGTCTTGTAGATCATTGCATATTGATTGCAGGGCGTGTGGTGTCTGAGCAAATATAACAGCGTCATCGACAAATAAAAATAGTTATAATTTAACATCATTAATGGCGCAAATACCTTTAATAGTATTATTAACATTTAAAATATATAATTCACGAAGAAAACAACATCCGACTTTTCCACCATTTCTTTTCTTTGCAATATTTGAATGTATTGTATACAATCAATCGTAGACTTTTCGTTTTGAAAACCAAACTGATTCTCATAATTTCATGGTTAGAAAAGCTCCACTGTGTCAGTCTATAAAGCAATATTTTAGAGTAAATTTTAGAAAGAATATCAATGAGGGCTATTCCTCTATAGTTCTTTGGATCGTCCACACTGCCCCCTTTCAAAACAGACATTTTAATACCTTCCTCAAAGGATTTGAACATTCACCTGTTGAAATATTCGATTTAATAGTTGTAATAAAAACGGTGATATATCGGTAAATACAGTTTTATACATTTTTGCGACTATTCCATCTAAACTGCTAGTATTAAAATACTAATTCCATTATCTCCGCTTATGATTCACTTCGTTATCAAGATAATCATCGCTAATATATCCTCTTAATTCTGGGTTAATATTATTTAAGGAACGAATTGCGGGATTGATGTCATTATCGGGGTATAAACGCAATTTTATCAAATGACGTCAAGATAACGCGGGAAAAGATCAATCAGTTGAAATCACCTTTAAACGAAAAATTGAGACACTTATGGCAACGATACATTTAACATATCATAATTTAACTCTTTCTAAAATATTTATTTTATTTTTATGGCACCTATTGACACAATTCAAACAATAACAAGATCAGCAATGTTCATGTTTACTATTGTTATGCGACGACTTGCGATCCGAACATATCAGAAGATGTTGCGTTCATCAATTGATAAACGCAAATGCCGAAAGGCATTTCATTTAGGGAATAGAAGTTGGGGTTTAAATATTGTTTGTTGTACTCAATAGCGTTTTAAAATGATCATTAATATCCGACGTATTTAGATTCCCATAAATGCGGGGGGGACTTATGTATTGACTCATAACTCTATTCCAAAATTCCCTAGGTTTGGATTTATTCAGATTTCAGTTTCTTTTTCCTTTAAATTGAATTTGTTTTTATACTTGCGTTTAACCTTTAGTTGGACTTTGCCTCAATAAATTCGTATTCGTTCATGAATGATATTTTTTGGCATAAGAAGTGAATAATCCACTACGCCTGACCAATTCATTGAACGAAACGTATAATCGCGCACACGCTGATCGCTGTGCAGTCGACCATTACCAATAATATGATAATCATTTTCAATATATCTGTCAAATAAAAGGTGATAATTCTCAAAACCAAGTTATATTTCTTCCAAAAAAATCAAATCTGTCTTTCCCTATTATTTTAGAGTTTCTTTGGGGGTTATATGTGTTAAATTGTGTTGTTTGGCTTATTCCCAGTTATATGTTCACATAAATAATCTTTAATAATTAGATTTAAGCAAGTATGTTTGGAAATTTCTGATAAGAACAAAATGTCATACTTTTAGTAATGTATATAAGAATATTATACGTATATATGTCTAAAGCGAATATCAGACATTTTTCTCGAAAGACCATTGACATTCCATAATATAAAGCCAAGCTCTCTGACTCGTCTCGACTGTCTTTAACACTTTAGTTTAAAGGTCACGTAGTTTTCCGAATACATTTTCTTTTGTTGAATTTCAGTTGATGTAAAGTTATTTCCGATTATTCGGGCGGTGTTTCCACTCTTTAGCGACCTTCACGATGGGCTAGAGCGTCACCGTACTCCTGTGAGGATTGAACTCCGATTTAAGAGTAGTTTTTATGTCCAATTCGAGGGATCCCCCTTACTGCCTCTCGGGAGTTGTAGTTGTGGAGCTTAACCACAATAGGGCAAGTCATACATGTCCCCTTGCATCGAGCCCAAGCGATTGGTCGAAACTCATTACGTCTGTGCCAAGCTGTTATTTATAACTTGATTAAGTCTTACGAGCTATTCGCAGTTCTCACTATTTTCTCGAGTATATTCGGATATTCCGTAGAACAGAAGGGTGTCTCTCATCGCCCGCGCTTTCATATTTAGGAGTTCCTCTTTGGCATTTTCCTCTCCTTGTTGACAAGAATGTATCGCACTTTTACAAAAAATGTATTTGTTTCACTTGTTAAACTTGTACATATTTAATATTTTTATCAAAGCTTACTTAATTTTGAACTCTAGTATCCCGTTTTCCAGAAGCATAGCCCATACCCCATAGGTCGTTAAAACCAATCCTTTTTAAGGACATGTTGAACGAAGATACCTCAGCATCTGGACATGGAAACACATTACAATGAATCATCTTCCGAATGAAATATCTTCCGATTGTATGTTCATGAAAAGAACTGCAAAATTATTTAATTCGCAGATGGTTTTACAAATAAAAAGCAACACCAGTTATTATTTATCTGCTTGTAAGTCAATAAAAAAAGATATTCCTTGCAAAAAACATATCAGTCTCTACGCATAGTTTCAGTCAAACAAGGATCTCGTAATGATATTTGTTGTTGTTTTTATATCGTAATCTTTTCTCGATCTCAGTTTACGGGTTAGAATCCACTCGGAGTACTCTAAACAATAACGATGTATGCTCAATTTTGATACAAAATAATGCTTATGTTTATTAAATCGAGGGGTACCTGAAATGATAAGCAGGAACAGAAGCAGCGTGCACACAACGGCGACCAAGAACAACAGCAACTTCTGCATCTTGGTTCGGGGTGTCGTCTATAACGTAAATGGGCACAACTCAATACTCAATTTGAATATTATCAGTTTCCCAAAAATATCTATAAAAATGTAAGTTCTTCATTTGTATAAGGGTTACGTAACGGCGGGTTATTGTTAGGATTAATTGTGGTTGGTTACTGCAGGTTAGGCTAAAATATTCGGTGTAACATTGCTGGCTGCGACTCTGACATTCTGATAATGTTGTGTTGCAGCGGTATTTAAAACAGTTTTTTACCTATTTCCAAAATTAGTATAATGATTTGATCGGACAATTTGTTTGAAATGGTTCGGTGTTAACAGTTTGATACGTTTATATTAATTTAAAATAACACTCACCAAATGCATGTTTATTTTCGTCTGAGTGTTAACTCCTACTGCATCTATATGTAGCAGTCCTACAATCGGTTCTACTTCCAACAATTGGTTCTTGAATACTATAAGATGTTAAAAAATACTAATGGGCGTCTAAAAATAGTTGCCCAACACTAAACACGTGTATCCAAGTCATGTACAACTACTAGTATTGAAGTCCGCTTAACTTAGAATACATGGATGTCCATGTGTCTTAGAATACATTAGTTTACACTCCAGTTAGAATACATGCGTTTCAACTACACTTAGAAAATTTGTTTCTACTCCACTTAGAATACTTTAGTTTCCACTCGTCTTATAATACATGAGTATCCACTCTACTTTCAATACTTGAGTTTCCACTCCACTTTAAATACTTGAGTTTCCAACCTACTTGAGAATACTTGAGTTTCCACTCTAGTAAGAATGCTTGAGTTTCCACTTTACTTAGAATACGTGAGTTTCACGCTCCACTTCGACTGTCCACTCTTGTAAGAATAAATGGGTGTCCATTCCACTTCAGAATACATGAATGTTAACTCCAGTAAGAATACATGGATGTCTATAAAACCTTATTTCAATATTGTAGGTTACCCACGACAGAAGTATAGTGTAGTAGTTCGTATGTCCGTATTTCTGGTTTACGTAATTGGTGAATATGCAAGTCCTACTGACTTGATATCAATTGTGTAATCAACATTTAAACACAAGGTATTCGTACTCACGTGATAAGCTTATATTTCATGCAAATACTATTACAGTCAGTCTTCTGCTTAGGACGAAAGCTAGGGATCGAATAAAATGTGAAAACTCAATGGTATTTCATTTATATAAGGTTGTAAAGAGGTGGATTGCTTTTAAAACTTGTGAATAGAAAAAACGTCATGGACCCCTTGTGATCAATGGGATTAATTTATGTATTCATCAATTTAAAATGGATTTTTGCCATCGTCTGCTTTCAAACTATTTTTTGTTCACTAGTATTGATTATTCGAGTTTACCAGAGTGATGACACTATGCGTACTTTCTACATCCACGGCACTAACCTAGTATTTTATTAATTCTGTTACTTTGTATATTAAAAACGATAAATTAAATTTAACAAATACCTTTTTACAAAGGGGGACAATTGTTTTTCCCTGTTGATATCGGCACACTAGATACCTATATTTAAATATGCCAAATAATAGTTCTTGAAAAAACACAATTTTATTCCATACGTTTACAGTCAAAGTAATTGCATTAAAATACGACAAATACGCAAGTCAAAGACTACAGCATACCGGTCAAGGTTCAAGATCAGCAGTGTTTACAAACAATCACCACATGTTAAATTGATTTAATTCATGTTGATATTAAACGATAAAGTGAAGTTCAGAACTGCACCGGCAAAGAGATAATTCATTTCTGTTGTTAGTGAGATTTTGTCATTCACCATTTCATTGACATGTAAATGCCTATCATTCAGTGTGTCTATACCACGTGATAAATTACGTTATATATGCTATGTCGGAAGGCAGTATTTAGCTAAAAATGAACACTTAAATCAAAGATACCTTTTCTTTTACACCACCATTTTAAATGAAACAAAGGGCAGTCTATGCCGCTTAAAGAGCCATGCATTTGTTTTATTACCGAAGTTTGATAAAGTCATTAGATTCATCAAACACTTCGACAAACCTGTTTCCAAAATCATGTTTAACAGTGCTTCGTCAGACGGCCGTATTGTGAAAAGGTTTGTCGAAGTGTTTAAAAAAATCAAACTCGCAATTAAGCTCTGGTAAAGGCCGAAGGCAGGGCTCCGTAAGCGGCGTAGACTGGGCTTTATTTCATTTAAAATGGTGAAGAAATAGTGAAGTTATCTTTGTTTAAAGTCTTCTTTTTTTCAAATCAAAATATTGCCTTCCGACGTAGCATTTATGACGCAATTTATCACGTGGTATACACACACTGATCATTGAATGCTGCACTGTTTTCAGCGTTTGCTGTAGGGGTAATATTTTCACATCAAATGTAGACATTATGGCCGAATTATTTGTTAGTGTCATAAGTATGCAGAGTGAAGAAACTGAAACATTATTTGTGCTTTTCGTTTGGCATTTCAGAATAGAACAAGTACGAAAGGAAAGAGTTTACTATAATCCATCAAAATGTAAAGTTTTCGTATTTAATGAAAATAGAAAGAGCAATAGGACATGGAAACTTGGCGATTATTTACTTGATGAATCCGTAATAAACAATTAAGTATCAATGAAAACATTACAGAAAGCTGTCATAAGCTTCGAAAACACGTTTTTCAGTGTGACAAACTGCGGAATTGGTCAAAACGGGCTTAATATCACCTCAAACGCATTTACCAAACGAAAGTTCTTTCAGCCGATCTATACGGGAGCGAACTCTGGAACGGTGTCACATCGAACCAGTTGCTCCCCTTGGAAAGAATCCACCGGCAATGCATTAAGTGGTACCAAGGGCTCCCAAAGGAATCACGCAAAAACGTTGCACTCAGGTGTCTTGGATTCCAATCATTTCAAAATAAAATTGATTCTAATAATAAATCGGATTTTTATGTCAATTATGTCACGCTGATCCAAATATGAAATTAAAAACGTCTTTGTCAACAGACTTTTGTCCTTTATATCACAGCCTTTAAAACTCAGGGATTTAATCCTTCCATATTATTGAACAAAGTAAAAGCATTTGAGCTACAGATAATTCAAAACATACAAACAATAAGGAGGGATGCATGCATAAACAGTGAATAAAACGCAGAAGTTAGAATTAACCATAATTTGTTTACTAAGTCTCTTCTTCTTACATCATTGACAACCGTAGCTAGTTCGAAGTTGTTATACATTATATCATTCCTATGGTGCTCAGTTTTATCGTATGTCGCCTGAGTAGTATTGCAGTCATAGAGCATTGCTCGGGATCGTCTTCAGCGGCGTAAAATCAAACTCTGGTTACTGAGCTGTAGTTTTTCACATAAATATAATTTTTAACCGAATCGTTAAAAATAACTTAGTATTTAAATTTAAATGTGTTTATTGAAATAGCTTGGCCTTTTCATTTTGCAATTGTTGTACAATATTTTAAAGTTAAAATTATATATGACCATAAAAAATGCATTTGATTTTCTATACATTTAAGTCTCGTGTATCTTTTTAATAAACGATATAATCAGACAATAGAAAAGTCAGAATGTCTTCCCTTAAATGGATTTGTTTTCAACTAGTTGCACTTTTCGAATGGTATATGCTAAGCCCCAAAAAGGTAAAGGATCGCTGTCGATGTTGACATTAATGCTTCACTGTGCCCATTTAAAACTGGCATACTTTAAACAATAGCAACTTGAATGCAGACAGATCCGTTTTTGTTCCGGATTGAATATTGACATAAATCCATTCTTATTGCCTCTTTATGTGCCTTTTTTCGACACGGCAAAAACATAATCATTAACAAACCACTTGTTGATTAAAGTCATTCTACTGCCATTCAAATGGGAAAATGTCCTGCGTAACTTCTGTCATGTCATTGTCCAATTAAGGTCACTTGAGGCCACCGTTAGTGGAACGGACAATTGCGCGATACGTAGTTTTAGTTTATAGTCATATCATACAAGCGTGACAGACATGGCATCAAAGACTAATGCTGACTGCTTCTTTTATGTTTAGATAATGTTTCTTCTTTAAATTATTCACTGTTTGTAACATACATTAATATCATGTCTACAAACTATTGTTTTGATATGCAAATACATTTTTGCTGATAACAGTTCTTGTTTCAATCAGTAATAATTATTTAACGGGTTCTACCAACTCACTATGACGGAAGTCTATAGTGTAGACTATTGGGCACATGTTACTACATTTTCCCATGCTATAAAGGTTTATTACAATATCTGGATTATAAGTATGATTTACAATTTGTACTTCTATCAATTTCATATAAAGCTTAAGTTATACTTTTTCATATGATTTTATATTCAGAGTTTACTCTCTGATGTCTATTAATAACTGTATATGCAAATCTTTTTAGTTTCATTTTGTTCGTAAATGATTCATTGGGAAATATGCTTATTTTGAAATTAAATATGGAATAGATTTCTTTAAGTAGCTTGTTTGGAATAAATTATATCATTAAAACATTTTATAATTAGCAACCTATAGGCTTGTTATAAAGTTGTTTAGCTTTGTCTTTTGGTTGATTTTATAACCAAATTAAACTGTGCTACTTGTATCTATATTCATATATAACAAACCATACTTGGATTGGTTTTTCTTTCTACATAAAGACCGACTGAACGTGTTGTAGCATGATTTCTGTCTTCAGACGATGTCTTCACCATTTAAACTATGTAATATAAACATTATTCAACTATTAAATATTTATCATGCTCAATGAGAATTTTCCAGAGACATCTGGCCCCAATTTCTCGAAAGTTCTTAAGCTTAACAGGCTTAAGTCGCTTATTTCAATTAGCCAAAAAACATACTGAAAATGGATTTTGATAAATGAAAAATGGTTTATTCTGATAATCATACAGATTATTACTAAATAATTTCTAAAAAATCTTGAATAAGTAGATATAACACATTTTATAGAACAACAAAAATAGTGAGATTAGCTTAATCCTGTTATAAGGGACTTAAGAAGTTTCGAGAAATTGGGGCCAGTGTTATTATGTGACTTTCATTTTTCATCTTTTCTAAAACGTATTTTGTACTTGTATATATATATATATATATATATATATATATATATATATATATATATATATATATATATATATATATATATATATATATGTTTCAGTTAGTTTTGTTATTGTGTTTTCTTGATGCATGTATGGTGGGGCGCTATACACTCCACCCACATGTTTGTTTTATATGAATAAATTTTATGAAAAAGAAAAAAATAACTTCCCTGGGCTCTGGTATGGTGGTGCGTGGATTCCCTATGGGCAACTCACATTTTTCATATAGGTTTTCCAATATAAACTTAATTATTGCACATGAGATGTGAAATTTCTCTTGATTTTTATATTTATAAATAAATTACTTGGAGTTCATCTTTTTATACTGTGTTTGTCAATTTTCGACACTCGACAGGATTATTTCAAACTTACAGCCTAGAGTTACATTATAGCTTGCCTGAGCAGCTAGGTGTATCTAAGGCATTTATTAGTTTCATAGTGTTATTTCCATTTGAATTTAATTAATGAACTTGAATTCTTGAATAGATTGTATAAAAAATGGAAACATCTTAGTTGTTCTTCACACCCAACCTCCCTGCCTTTGCCCTGTGTCGAACCTGAGGGTTCTTGTAACTGCCCGTGCGGCTTACTACCACTCGTTGTGGTTCGGTTACAATTATAATTATTGTTTTGATATTCAAATACATTTTTGCTGATTACAGTTATTGTTTTAATCAATAATAATTATAATGGTAATCGGACATTTAGCCTTTGTACATAACATTTCGAGGGAATTAAATGTGACATGTACATTGGCCATTCCCGGAAAATATAGCACAGCGCGTCCATTATATCGTAATAATCATAACTGCCGATAATCTACTGAAACTGTTCTACTACTAATCGTATTTATTGTATGACAAAGGAAGCTGTTATGAATGCTGGCCAGATTTAGGGGAAGTACGTGTGGTGAATGTTAGTATGGGTATTATGGTGATCATAAACTATTTCCGTCTGAGTTCACTTTACTGAATGTCATGCTACAATGGAAAAATGAAACAACCTATTTTTATCGAGCATATGAATCGGAAAATATATTTGTATGTACACATGGGTACGTTAGTCCCGAACAACACTTTAAGTGTGTATCAACAGAATGTATTGGGAACAAATTTTAATGAATGTATATGTCAAACAAGTTGAAATTGATGCATGCTGTGAATGTCAAAAAAATTGCAAAGATGATGTTTGTATGGATTGGCCAGAGTGTATTTCAGGTTGCATTGATGAGTTTTATAGTCGCATTTGTTCTCAATTATGTTAGTCCTTTAGTGTCGACTATAACTGATGGTAATTCTCTGAATTGTATCTATAACCTCTATTTGCATGAAAATGGACACTTAACTAGAAGAACGGGGAGTGTTATTCCAACACTTGCAAATGTACAGAACTCCTAATCAATTCCAATGATGACCCAAATCAGCTTTCTTGTCGTGAGTCGTCAATTTGTGTACACATCTTTCTGTCAATGGACCATTTTGCAATGAATCAGGTAGATCGCCATGCCTTGAAAACGTTATGAATAAAAAATAATGGTTATGGTTCCATTGTTGCTTAGGAGATTTCATCGCGACTTCGTGTGGTACTGTCCTGTGGTAAACGTTTAACAAAATGAAGTTGAAAGTGATGGATACTTAACAGTATACCAAGTCATAAGTCGTGTTTGTGTTTTTTTCTAACTATCGACCCGCTCGATGAATTTAGAGTTACCTGATCAATGTTCATCTTGTTTAGAAGCCAGACATAGTGTACATGTCATTTGATCGAGGGTTAAGGTTAGATTAGGAAAACAAATTTCAAATGACCATTATTTTTATCATTAATACAAATTCAAACAACTGCATTATTATCGTATTTTGTACTTATGTAAAGCCCATCGCCATTGTATTGACTACACATGAAACAAACACCAATAACATTTAACGTAAATTGCCCGTTTATTTCCGTTCACACTTCTTTCCGTTAATAGTAAAATGAGATCAAATGTATAACACACGCGTTATTACCATAACAATCACATGATTTTGTATATATTGTTTCTAATTCTGATATCTTTTTCTTATATTAATCATGGACTAGTTCTCTTAGCAATGTATCTTTAAATGGTTGTATCGCACTTTCAACATCGTAATGCTCGTAGGAGTAGTGGACGTATTGTATTGTATTATAAGGATCACTTAAAATGGACTTGAAATTATCAGAAATCATCACGATAAAATTATTTGGTTAAAGCCAGATCATTCATTTTTTAAGACTAAATAAGATATTTGTTTATGTGGTGTCTACTTATGGGGTTGACAACCGCCAGCTTATAATGTTTTTAATAATGCTGATTTATTTGACACGCTTGAAAACGATATATCTGAGTTCAGTGGTTTAGGCTGTGTAATTATAAATGGCGATCTAAATAGTAGAACTAGTAAAAAGCATGATTTTATTATGCATAATAATGTTTATATTTTATTTAACGATTTAGAATATGACCCAGACAGTACCCCTGTGCGGGCCTCCATCGATATTGTAAATAAAAGTCACACTATCAAGTTATTAGATTTATGTAAATCGTCATCGATACGCAGTTAATGGTAGAGTAGGCCGCTCAAATAATTATACATACTTTTCAAATAATAGTTGTTCGTTATAGGTTATCTATTGATGCATGAACGAAACTTTTCAATGATTGGCGACTTCAATATTTGTCCATTCATTTCATGGAGTGACTTTTGCATTTTAAATTGCTATGTAATTATATTACACGAGAAGATCAAGAAAGATCAGAGATAACGTACAAATGGAACAATGAACAGAGAGAACAGTTTCGCCCAGGAAGTCTTTGCTATACTTCGTTTTTACCATAAAAACAACAACACAAATGTGCAATACCAGACGAGTTGTTTATTAGATGATGACGTGCAGTCAGGTTAAGTAAGCATAAAACGAGCACATGTATTTATGTAGAGCACAACACAATAAAATTCCCTGGCTAATAAAGTCCTATGCAGTGCAACCGACCGGCCACGAAAAACCAGAGACGGTTAACTCTGGAAACCTGTGTTCGTTTGCCTAGTGTCGATCCACAAAGTACGAGGGGTGATCCAGAATTACGTGGACTTCTTACATATTTTCTATATTTTTCGTCCAAAGTATTCTGCATAGACGGTATGAAATTTAGGTCTATAAAATTAATGAGTATTGCAAAATTACGGAATGTAAAATAACAGGAACGCACGGTCGGCACACCGTCTTAAATTAACGTTTACAATCTTTTTATGTATCTCTTACAACATGCTTTTCTTCCATGTTTATCTATGAAATTCCGCCAAATTACGTCACATACTACGTTGACTTCATACTAATATACTGTTCAAGTTTCTTAAGTCATTTCCGTTTGAAAGTTGTTATATTCTGACTTGATTACAAGCACAGTCTAGGACACAACATGGCGTCATCGGACTTTGTGGAAGCGCGAGACGATGAAGTTTTGCATTTATGATAATGATGGCCGAGGTGAAAATGAAGCAACATGTGTCGTTCATTAGTATTTAACTGGCATTAACGTTTAAGAGAATGATGATATTCCATAGAAGACGATAAGGAAAAATCCAGATGAAGACGAGTGGCACGACGTTTTTGACGTTGGTGAAGAACGTCATCAGAGTGGATCGCCATTTGACGGTTTTTGTTGAAGAAAGCATCGTCGGGGCAGGATACGGAAGTGCAAAGAGTTTTAAGAGACGATTTAGGGGTTCATTTTTTCCATCTATTTATATTTTTATAATATATGCAGTGGATTACGCGCCATGTGTCAGTGTTGTCTGGTAATGCTTCGAAAAAATATGACGCTTTATGAGCGCAACGTCATCGACGTCATTGGACTGTGCCGGTCGGGTTCAACCATGTATCGTAATTTGATTGCAATTCAGCGAAAATTCAATGTTTTGCTCTGAAAATTGCAGGAATTATGTAGAATATGTTATATGTATTGAATGTGAAGTTTTTAAGTTCTATGTGAAATGATGTTTGAATTATTAAAAAAGTCCACGTAATTCTGGATCAACCCTCGTATGAATGTCGAACCTCATTCATTTGTCTGGTTTCAATATGGATATAAAACAGTGAAACAAAATCACCAAAAATATTGAGGTGAAAATTTAGGTTACGAAGTGAACTGAGTGAAATCGACTGGTAGAATGACTCTACACGCTAATATACCAATATAGCACGAAATCCTCGTGCAAGACTGACCACTACTGTATTAAAATACTATCATTTCGCCAAGACAAATATTTCATGCTATACTAACGAAACGCGTGAAATGAATAGTCTTTGCTATACTTCGTTTTTACCATAAAAACAACAACACAAATGTGCAATACCAGACGAGTTGTTTAGAATACAAAAAGAGCGGGCTCGAAAAATGAGATGAAAAGAATAGCTTATCAAAAAGATAATATGTTTTGTAAAAAAACAAATGACGAATTTTGAATCATTACACTTAAAGTAATCTTTAAAGAAAAAAACAAACTACAAAGCTAAAGATTTAGACACTTGCAACCTCCTCTCCAAGGAGTCACAGACATATCTGTCCTTACTATTTTCGCTCTTCCAGCGACCATGACGTTTCCAACAACGATCGTTAACACCAGCATTCGCCGCGCACGTGACGCCACCTGCACGCAAAGAGTGCAAACCTATGTTCGAATTCCCAACCACTTCTCTCAATCTAGCCAAAAGATACTCACGAGTTCTCGTGTAACTCAGTGGCTTATTCTTTAAAATGAGTTTGCATTTATCTTTCGATCTATTGATAGGCCGAAAAAAACACTATTTTTCAGACTAGACAAATTTGCTGCGCTAAAATACCTTTGTAACAAAGTGTATGGACAAGCCGCTGTAGAACCAATAGCAATATCTACTTTATCGCCCCTGCGATACTGGTCAGTCTTGCTTCCCCTTATAGCTATTGTGAAGTAATCATCGTAAAACTTTATATCGTTACAATGCAAATGAATCAATTCATCAAAACGCAAAAAATCCATTAAACGCTAAAACAATCGTACATAAATCACGTAGAATGTAAACATCTGTAGTGCTAGAATACTTGTTACACAAACTTATTAACGTGTCAGTTAAAATGGGATCCTTACGTTGTGTCGGTTTTGAAAGGATTCTTTTTGCAGTTTCGAGCAGGTTTGACACGAATGAATTAGCAGTAGGATCCGGTAAATTCCTGAGTGAATGTGCCCATTTAATGCTGTACACAGTTGCGCTTATCACAGAACTAGAAATGCGTTTGTCGATTAATTCAGTCAAATATAAGGCAACCTGAATTGGTGAAGCTGGAATTGCTTACCTCCCTTTGATGTAATGAAATGCTTCCACTTGTTAAAATAACTCATATACTTTATGTTCGTATTGTCACTCCTTGAACCCGCCAAAAAGTTCGCCATCTTGTCCGACAGATTACCGAATACGTCACCATCCAATCCACTGGTGCTTAACTCGTTTTGGATACCCTCTCTCAGGTTTAGGCCTGCGAAACATAAACATACATGAGTTACATAAATCTCAAAGCCACAAATCCAAATTTAAGCGGCCTGCCGTCAAAAATTCCGTTCCTTCCGTGTCCCCGCCTTGTGAGACGGCCAGGCTGAAAAACAATACAATCATGTACAAAACCAGCCTTTTCGCCGTCACTCTGAAAACATATTGGCCAAAACGGAGCAAATTTCCACATAGGAACTAACAATGTTGCTTTACACTGTTCTTTTTTATCTTAATAATGCAGTCATTGATCAATCTCGGTGGAGGAACTAGCCAATTGTTCTCTCCCGACCATTGTACACTAAAAGCGTCAACGGACGTAGTACCCGGACACCAGTACTTTGAATTAAAATTGGCACATTTCGCATTGTAGCTGCATGCAAAACGAGCACATGTATGCGGTCCCCATACACTTTCTAAGTCATTAAAACAAATTGCTTAATAGACCAGTCATCACTATCCGTACACCTACTCAGAAAATCAGCTTCAGTATTGTTTTCCCGAGGTACCCACTTTGGGACGAGTGTAATATTTTGCGTGTTACATACATTGTCAACATTCAAGGCAATATCATGCAAATAAGGCTTTTTACTGCCAACCTTCAAAATGCTAGGCACATTTTTATTGTCTGAATTAACAAGGATCTCACGCCCTTCCAGGCAGCCAACTGAGCTATGTAAAACTCTGTATACAGCCTCAAGCTCTCTCCAAGTCGAGCTTAAATCACTCTCAGTTTCACACCAACAACCTACCACGACGCTGTCGTCAATGCCTTCAATATAACCACCAAACCCAGCTCCACTGGCGTCACAAAAGACGACTGCTTGATCGCTTACAGCACCCACGTCAGGCACCACAACCTTACATTCCGCCCGCCAATGTCCCGAACGCCCGCATCGGAAGCAGAGGCCCAGACGCCTCGTCTGCGTACCACCGCCACCGACCACAGGTATCGTAGAAGGGGTCCTGCTTCTCACGTCGACATTGTCCGATGAAGGAACTCCGTGATAGGGCGCGAAACGCCGACCACGTGACAGCCGGTCTTGACGCAACTTCCGGTCCGCTTTCATCTGGGCCCTGTAGATTTTCTTCTCGTCATCCGAGTCTTCTGCAAGAGGGTGAGCCTCATACTCTTGAACAACTTTCCATCCACTATCAGAGGAATCCGCAAGCTTAATCATTTTTTGTCTATGAGATAAAATGTCCATACCCTCTGAAATTTTCCTGTGCGCCTCGGCCACGGGTTCCGCGGAGTGGTTACTCAAGGAGTCCTGGAGATAGCCGTCAGCTTCTTTCAATTTGCCAAGAACTTTCGCGTTGACCTTATGCTGTTCTTCATTTCCCTTTTGCCGGAAAGAAAAAGACTCGTGCTGGGCGAGATTCTCTTGTATCGAAGAAAGCTGAGCTTGAGAAACGTGTTGCCTATCCGAAATACGCTTTTCAAAAGCATCCAATTTATTTGTAATAATGTTTTCTAAATTAGATATAATGTTATTTTCTTCCATGGCTGCACGACCTTCAAAACTAGAAATTTAGGTTACGGAGTGAACTGAGTGAACTCGACTGGTAGAATGACTCTACACGCTAATATACCAATATAGCACGAAATCCTCGTGCAAGACTGACCACTACTGTATTAAAATACTATCATTTCGCCAAGACAAATATTTCACGCTATACTAACGAAACGCGTGAAATGAATATTATTGGCTGTCTGCCACAATTCAATACCATTGTTAATAATATTGATAGCACTGGACAATATCAAGATGATGTTGTAAATGATTTTTCAAATCTTATACAATCTTTGCCTGATCCTTTATTCTCAAAATTATTATAGTCATAAACCTTAAACTTTATTTCTTTTTGCGTGCTTGTGTGAAAACAATGACTGGTTTGGCGCTGAATGAACTTTATTTAAAATTATCTTTATTTGTCAAACAAACTCTGAGTATTAGCAGATCAATTTTAAATATTGATTCACAATTATAACAGTTTTGTTCATCCTCACCTGATTTGAATATACACTCTTGAATATACATATGATTTTATTTCATATAATGTATAACCTATGTCATACCATATGATTATTTATTGTTCATTTGTAGTTAAAGAAAATTGTCGAAAACTGACATAAACTTGGCATCCATGTGTACACTGCATTGAAACTTGCTAACTGAAGTGCCACATAGTTTACAATTTATCTAAGTTTAGCAGTTATTTCGTATTTTTCATTTAAAAAAGATTATTGGGTATGTCTACCAGGTAGGATTCATTTCTTTTGCGTGATTGGCTAGTCGGTGTTATCACGTGATATTACCGAGGTAGGTTTATAACTTATGTCACCCGAATAGAGTAAGCCTTTTTAGCTCAGTGAGTACGACGCTGGACTGCAATTTTGGCGACACGGGTTCGAACGCGGTCTCCGACACATTTTTTTTTACATTTTGGTACTTTTTACAATATCAAAGCGTAACACATTCTATAAGATAATTGTCCTGAGATTCGTTACAGAAAAAAACTTTTTTTTTTGGTGCCAATACGTGAAACAGCCCCTTTAAGAAGATGATGTACTTTGTACAAGTCATAATAAAATATATGTTCTGTTCTTTTCTGTTATGTTCTGTTCAGTTCTTTCATTGTTCACAGCTATGTGACATAGTTTCAAAGTTTCAAAGTTTATTGGCAGATCGGCATACTGCCTTTGGCCAATTACATTGCAAACATATATATTTGATGGCCAATATTTCATGTAATACATACACGCACATATTTATTTTCGCGTGACCTATTCAGTAATAAAATGTTGTGCATCTAGGCCCAATTTCTCGAAACTTCTTAAGTCTCTTATAACAGGATTAAGCTAAACTCACTATTTTTGTTTTTCAATAATTTGCATAATATTTACTTCTTTAAGAGTTTTTATACTTTACATAGAAAATATCTGTATGTAAATTACATTAAACCATTTTTAATTAATCAAAATTCAATTTAAGTATGTATTTTGTCTAATTGAAATAAGCTACTTAAACCTGTTAAGCTTAAGAAGTTTCGAGAAATTGGGTCCTGGACGCTAAGATGGAATGCAAGTTGTAAGGTTACAGGACACAATTTAAACCACTAACATTGAACGCCAGTTAGAATACAATCGTTCAATTAAATGTATTACCGAATTAGAATATGATAATGTATAAAAATGAAAAAAGGTTCTTGAGTATCACAATGTAAAAACAAATAAAGTCTGACAACATTCAAAAAAGTCAGATATACATTACATGAATTCGTTGCACGATAGGAATGATTATCGAGGTGTGAACATGATCACACAAACTGATATAAACCTAGATTGAAATTTGTTTCACTGAAGTATGCTGTGAGCGAAATATAACTTCGCAACGGCGAGTGAGCACAAAATGTGATTTCGCAAGTGACGTAGCCACGAGTAATATTTACTTCTGTTGTTCACGATTCTACACTGAAACAAACACTGTCTTTCCTAATACAAGAGGGCCATAATGGCCCTAAACGCACGCCTAAGCAAAGGGCCACAACTCTGTGATAAAGCATCAATAAAAATGTTGCAATTTAAAAAATATCTCAATCGATGACAATGTCTTGTTTTATATGTGTTAGGGGTCATGCAATTAAGCTTCCTATAAAGTTTCATTGATTTTGGCCTGGTAGTTTTAGAGGTTTTTTAAAAGCTAAACAGTAAGTCGGCCATTTTGTTGTTGTTGTTGTAGATCAATCTCAATGCCTTGTTGTATTTTCGTAGAGGGTCATGCAATGAAGCTTCCTGTAGTGTTTTCAGTCAATTTGGTCTGGCAGTTTCAGAGGAGATATCTATTAAAGCAAAACAGGAAGTTGGACAGATTATTGTTGTTGTTGATCAATCGCGACCCCTTAATATATTTTTGTAGAAGGTTACCATTTGAAATGGTAGTTTTAGAGGAGATATTTTTTAAATCAAACCGGAAGTTGGCCATTTTGTTGTTGTTGTTGTTGCTGATCAATCGTGACCCTTTGTTGTATTTTTGTAGAGGGTCTCCCAAGGAAGCTTCCTGTAAAGTTTCATTGATTTTGGAGTGGTAGTTTCATAAGAGTTTGTTTTTTTAAAGCAAAACCGGAAGTCAGCCAATTTGTTGTTGTTGCTGTTGTTGTTGTTGTTGTTGTTGTTGTTGTTGTTGTTAATCAATCGTGGCCCCTTGTTGTTATTTTTTTGGTGAAGGTCACCCAAGGAATCTTCCTGTTAAGTTTCATTGATTTTGGAGTGCTAGTTTCAGAGAAGATGTTTTTAAAGCCAATCAGGAAGTCGGCCATTTTGTTGTTGTTGTTGTTGTTGTTGTTGTTGTTGATCAATCGTGACATTTGTAGTATTTTTGTAGAAGGTTAAGTTTCAATTAAATTGGACTGGTACTTTCAGAGGAGATGATTTTTAAAGCAAAAAAGGAAGTCGGCCATTTTGTGGTTGTTGTTAATCATTCAAGACCCCTTGTTGTATTTTTAAAGAGAGATATCTAAGGACGCTTCCTGTGAAATTTAATTAAATTTGGACTGGAAGTCTTAGAGGTGATACTATTTTAAAGCAAAACAGGAAGTTGGCCTTTTTGTTGTTGTTGTTGTTGTTGTTGATGATGATCAATCATGACTCCTTGTAATATTTTTGTAGTGGGTCACCCAAGGAAGCTTCCTGTTAAGTTTTAATTGAATTTAGACTGGTAGTTTCAGAGATGTTTTTTAAAGCAAAACAGAAAGTCGGCCATTTTGTTGTTGTTGTTAATCGATCTAGACCCCTTGTTGTATTTTTGAAGAGGTACATCCGAGGACGCTTCCTGTGAAGATTAATTGAATTTGGGCTGGAAGTGTTAGAGGTGATTTTATTTAAAAGCAAAACAGGAAATTGGCAATTTTGTTGTTGTTGTTGTTGTTGTTGATGATGATGATCAATCATGACCCCTTGTAATATTTTTGTAGTGGGTCACCCAAGGAAGCTTCCTATTAAGTTTTGATTGAATTCAGACTGGTAGTTTTAGAGGGTATGTTTTTGAAAGCAAAACAGGAAGTCGACCATTTTTGTGCTGTTGTTAATCAATCGAGACCCCTTGTTGTATTTTTGTAGAGGGACATCAAAGGGCGCTTCCTGTGAAGTATCATTGAATTTTGCCATGTTGTTTCAGAGGAGATGTTTTAAAGCAATTATTGAATGACAGACTTATGCTCTGTGTAGCTCAAATTTAAAATGACAAGTAATTGTAGTGAAGCGCCGAATTGCTTGCGAACGTAGTATATACACGGGTGCAAAACAGTGGCTCCAGCTCTTTTAGTTGCTGTATATAAAAAAGAGTCAATGACACTTCCGAGCTCGAGCAAAAGGACCGACATCATAAAAGGTAAGTGTGACTCGTTATTTAATCTAATATCACAATTATGAATGCTTTTTTTGAGAAATCGGGGAATGCAGTGCCATATCAATATGTTTGACACGTAATTCGTTTTTTTAAGCATATTGTTTATGGAGTTATAAGACCGATTCTCTCATCAAACACATGCATGTATACAATCGAAAGTAGAACATTCTCACTTATTTTCAGCTGAATTTCACTCAAGAAGTTTACATTTATTAAAAAACCAGTATTATCGAGCGCTTTTATTTTATCGGGAATAAAAATGACCGCCTGTTTAACGGAATAAATAGAGGATATTTGTTTATTTCAGTGTAAGATCGTATTTATTTCACGAGTGTCATAGACAAACATATTGTAGTTTTTTATGAGTGAAATTAAATACGATCTTACACTGAAATAAACAAATTTTCTGTTTCTTTTATGCTTATTTTCGGAGTTTTATTTGTGTTTTTTTATTTATTTTTGAATTACCCCCTTTTATGAAAAGGGTGGGCTTTACGCCGCTACCCGTGGGGCGCCCCTCATGCATGATTATAGCTGTCAACTTTTCTACTTTCGGTTTGCTGAGAAATAGTTCTCTGCTATTCATTCTTATAGCTTAATATTCGCTCGTTTTTTATTGCAAAGCTTTATGAACAGTAAAAAATGAAGTATTATTAGTGCACAAATGTTCCAAAAAATAATGAAAATACTTATTATTTTGACCAAATTACTACGCCGCTATTTATAGAATGAAAATTTGGAAGGTCAAATGTGTTAGCAAAACAAATGTGGATACTCATTGGATTTTAACCATTCTTCTTAGTTTAAGACTGCATATACGCGTGTTTTTATAGTAAGTTAATATACAGTCATCTTACTGTCAGAGACCAGTCTGTTTCGCTTTAAAATGTTTGTTTTTCAGAAGAGTAAATACCACGCTAGTTTGTTGACACATTTTGAGATGTGGATGGGGTAAAAAATATCGGATCTATCTGTAAATTGTTGTGTGAATTCTCCAGGAAGCTCATTTTACGTACTACAACGGTTAACAGTTCAAAATACATTTGATCGATGCTATAAAATTTTATTCATGTTCGAACAGTTGTTTTTGTCTGTAATTTGTTTGGAATGAAAGCAAATGTTCAAACATTCAGCTTCAAAGATCAGTAAAATGTTTGATAAACGGGATAACCGGTAATAAACGGTAAGTTGTTAATTTCCAATTATATTTATTTAAATTTATAAAATATTTCTTTATTTTTTTTAACCTTTTTTGACATAATTTACTGAAGTCCAGTGTTCTGTTTTGACCAAGGCAAGTACATGTAACAACAAAGGATTTTAAAAGTAGTTCTGAAAATTGATATTTTCTCTCCTCATTTTGCAGTGAAAATATAAAATTGATATTTTCACTGTTGTTATTTCACTGTTAAAACCCCATATTTCATCGTAAAGCATGAAAGAAACATGTTTATTCTTTTTTTCTGAGTTGAGCTGCAGCCAAAAGTCAGGGAGCTTGGCCCAAAGCGTGGAAGCAGAGCCAAAACGCTGTATAAAAATGCACAGTTTGATGAGAGATTTCGGAGAATTCCGAACGCTAAATTCTTAATTAATAAAGATTACTTAGTAAAAATATGTTATATATATTACTCCTCGATATGTTCCAAGTCAGAAAGTCAGATTCGAAGCAAAAACTGGCATCTATTTTGTTCTGTTAGATATATGTTTATTTATTCATTTTCTATCTATAAAAGTGGGCGAGGATACTTATAATGTGTTTATTTCTTTATGTTATCGTAATAATAAATCAAACTTGTGCTGTGTTATATCATGATAAATTGATTAAGTTTGACAATATCTGCATCTAAAAAGGTTAAGGGATTTTAAAAAGTGTTTCAATCGTCGAACTCCTGACTCTATTCATATTAAACCATGTGCGATTTCTGTTATTGTAGGACTTTTATTTCAACATATTTGGTTCAAATATAAAACATATATTTTAATTGGTAGGGCAATCTAAGGAACAATACTCATCAACAAATAGACTGGCAATAATATTTCTTGTGGGTTGATTTTCATTTTGACCAATAAAAATTGAATCCTGGTTTTATTATAACTGATAAAACTAAATGTTCGTTGAGTCAGAAGGAAAAGTCCTGGTTGGTAAACTTGTACAAAATAAATAAATAAAATTAATAAAACTGACAATAAAAATATATCTAAATATTGTATATTCTGAAATAAGTCATGACATAAATGAATACAATAATACAAACCTTATTGATGGAAAATCAAGCAAATTCGTTGAATTGATATCCCCTGTCTGATTAGGCAAAGTTCATGGATTGGAAATGAAAAGTAGATGGATTATTCCTATTAACATGTTATATTGCTGCAGAGAAATGGAATGTTATGAACGTTGGATATAAGTTTGAGTTTGTTTGGTATTATTTGAAATAAAAGTTTTGTTTACAGAGTAACATTTGCAAAAGTTTATATGAATTTGAATGATTTCAAGTGAAAGTTATATATGTCTGAAGTGATAACAATAAATAGTGAAAAATGACATTTTAAGATACCTGTTGATCATGTTAACTGTGTGTTATTATTCATGCTCATCGAGTTTTATTGCTATGCTATTTATTATCATGTGTTCAGTTATACATGTATGAACATTATCCAACCAATCACTACCATGGAATGGTTTCAGACAATAATTTTGTAAGGTTTAACCTAGTGACCTAATTTTTTATCACATGTGACCAAGTTTTCTAATTTTATATCACATGTGACCTAGTTTTAAACATGTAAAAGAGTTTCTCAAGAAAAACATTCTGATCACGTTCATGAATATTAGACCATACATAATGCCTCTAATGTGTTCCAAAGATTTTTCTAAGATGTGAGCTAGTGATCTAGTTTTTGACCAATGTGACCCACTTTTAGGTCTCGGGAAGCCAGACGAGTCACTGCCGAACATGGTTGAATATACGGGCATGTACTGAAACCCGTACATCCAACGTGTACGGTAAGAGTACGGGATGTTGAATATACGGGTGTGTTCGGACCTGTATATTCATAAAACTCGCACATCTCGAGTATACGGGATTCGATGTACGGGCGTGTACTAACCCGTACATCCGTGTTATAATAAAAAAAATGAATTCTGTAATCAATTTAGGTCTTTGGGTGTTTAATTTGATAGCATACATGATGTGAACGACATTTTTACCATTAACTTAAAAATTACTGTTACGTAGAAAAACAGGATGGTGTCAGTAAAAATCACCTTTGTAGATAATCGAATGCTTTAATAGGTTTCGACAACTTTTGATGAAATGATTAAAATGTCTGAATGATAACAAATAAATAAATTGGACAATACTGAGTTTATTGACTAACGACTAGTACTTAAACTATTTTGATGGATGTACGGCACCGTACATCTCCGTATATCTTGTACTCTTTCCCGTACACCCATAAAATAAAATAGTTTTGAATTTTGTAATCAGGTAAGGTAATTTGGTGATTTTTTTCGAGAGCATATATGATATGAACAACATTTAAACCATTGACATGTATAATTATATTTTTCCGTGTTAAGTAGAGAAACAGCAATGTGTTAGTAAGGGTCACGTTGTGTAGAAAATGTAAGGCTTTTCGGGTTTTAACAGGCTTTGATAAAATTAACGCGACATGTTTATGATGAAAAATGAGATTCGGCAATGCTGGGCTAGGGTTGATTTACGGCTTGTACTAAAAACATTTTGATGAATGTACGGCACTGTACATCTCCGTATATCTTGAGGGGACGGACATGTATGGTCTCCGAACATGTTAAGTGTACGGGAATTTATGCTCTTCCGTACACCTTGAGAGTACGGGATTATAACATTCCCGTACACGATGAATATACGGGCTTATACATTTCCCGTATATTATGGATGTACGGAAATATACAAGTTCCCGTACACGCTGAGTGTACGGAAAAGTAACAATTCCCGTACACTATGGATATACGGAAATGTACTCTTTCCCGAACACACATGCTTTAAAATAGTTTGGAATTTTGTAATCAAGTAAGGTTAATTGTTCTTTCATTTGACAGCATATATGATATGCACATTTATACCACTGACTTGCAGAGAAACAGGAATATGTAAGTAAGAGTCACGTTTTGTAGAAATTGTAAATGCTTTTTGGGTTTTAACAGCCTTTGATAAAATTAAAGCGACATCTTTGTGATACAGAAGAATAAGATTTGACAATGCTGAGTGGTGTTACCTTTGACAGCATAATATTATATGATACGATCAACATTTATTACATATGCCATTGACTTATTCGTTTTTCCGTGTTTCGCAGAGAAACAGGAGTCGCGTTTTGTAGAAATGTAAACGCTTTTATGTGTTATAACAGCCGTTGAAAAAATGACAATGACATCTTTATGATACAAAATAATTGAATTCGACAATGCTGGGTGGATAAATCCACGGCTAGGGCCCGGGATGTTTTGTTTCCCGTACATGATGAATATACCGGCGTGAACAAATCCCGTATATTATGGATGTTCGGAAATATACAAGTAACATGACCCGTACAAAATGGAAACACGGACATGTTGTGTTTCCCGTACACGCTGAGTGTTCGGGAATGTTTAGTTTTCCCATATATGACGAATATACCAATTGGGAATATAAGTTATGAGGGGAGGGGTTCACTCCTAAATGTTAGGACTATATATATATATAAAAACACACAAGGCTATATCACTTTTAGTGAATCGTAGGAATTAACTAATACATTTTTCAGATAAGTCCACACAACTTTCAATTTATGGGTGACCGAAGAAATGGGATGCATAATTATTATGTTGTTTTTATATTGAAAAGTGGCACCTAATATATTTAAGAAGTATCATCACTGTCTTTTTCTGGGGTACTTTTATGGCCTTTCCAATTAGCGCATGTTGCGCGGAGATCATTTATTTTCATAACCACATGGCCAGTGGGTCATAAATCTACGAAACACGAATTATTAAAATTATTAATCAATAAATAAATAAATAAATAAAATAAATAAATAAGTAAATAAATATCCAGCAGATTTATCTCAATTATAATTGTATTCAAAAATGTTTATATTATCTGTGACATTTGCTTTGATGAATGCTGATAAAATAAGATCATATCTAAGATAAGGCGTCAAAAGAGACCGTTTACTAATTAAACACAACAAAAATATTCATTTATTTCCAGTTTTCTAATTGCATTTTATTAAAATTGCATGAAGTTCTAATTTTAAAGTACTAGTTGCCTTCACATCTGCAAGGAACTGACATAATCAATCACAAAAGAAGTGACCTGGTCCGCCCGGGAATCGAACCCGGGTTGTCCGATTCAGAGTCCAACGCTCTACCGATTGAGCTATCCGGGCGGACTGAAGTGCAGATTGTCGGTGGTCATGGCGGATAGCACAGGACAACTGATAAGCCACGCCTTATTTGGCCGCTGATTGGTCAGTCGGGT